>NC_061524.1:25182500-25482500 GCF_022379125.1 Scophthalmus maximus
GAACAGTTGATTACACATCGTCACTCTCTATGTATTTGCTTTGATGTGCGCTCTTATGTGTGCTCTTAATTGATTGACCTTTTGCTATGGATCGTCTTGTGGTCTACAGTAGTCAATACTGCCAGGTCTCAGTATTCCTGGGTGAAAGGGGGCAGAGAAGAATGGGGGGGGGGGGGGGGGCGGGAGAGAGATGGATGATATTGATCAGGTGCTGTGTGCATCGAATTCCAAGTTTACCTGACCTTCCAAACTGCTGCCATCATCACCGCAGTACATCACTGATGTTCCCCTCCTCTCACTTTCTTCCTGCCTTCCTCATTCTACTGTCCTTTTGTCTCAGTCCTGTGTGTGTGTGTGTGTGTGCGTGTGCGTGTGTGTGTGTGTGCGCGTGCGTGCGCTTGCGTGCGCGTGCGTGCGTGCTTGAGCTGCAGATAATGCCTAAATTGAGTTGTTTTGATTGTTCACTGAGAGTGCCCGTGGCACAAGGCCCCTTGGCTGAGGAACACACGCACGCACGCACGCACGCACACACGCACACACGCACACACACACACACACACACTCTCTCTCTCTCTCTCTCTCTTACATTCAACACCATTCCCCTCACCCTTTTACTTCTTCCCTGCAATTTTATTAAGTAGTGTTGGCAACATAGTGCAAATTCTTTTAATTACTAGTCAGAATAACTATATGTTTCTGTAATGACGTGTGCTATTTGTAAACACCAAACTCTGAAAAAGGGCTCATGCATGTCTTAATGTCTCACTATCACTAGTCTTGTGTTTTGGGGACGAGACTACCTACAGGGGGGTTGATTTGTGGAGGGCAACTTGAAAAAGATTATTAAGACTAGCTAGGGCAACTATGAAGCTATTTGTTGCTGTCGTCATTTGATTTTTCTAGTAATAAGACATAACCTGTCTGCAGATGAATCCTCACATTTCTTTACAGCAAGTGAAAATGAAAAGCTGGTGTTGACTGATGAAAAACAAGATCACAAAAATGCATGCAAGGTGCAAGAAGGCCAGATACTTTAATCCGAGTGTGCAGAGCCTTCTGTTTTTTAAATGTGATGAAATATAAGCAAATTTGTCCTAGTGTAGAGGTCTACCATGGGAATCCCTCTCCTCGTACATTAGAGTGAGTGATGCATTGGTATGTCTGGTTTCACACGGATTCAAGTGGAGAAATACACATTTGTGAATTTGGAGAGGGAATTAACCTGAACCGGAGTCCAGCAATTTGGCTTTAGGAGAGTGAGAGGTGTGAATGTGTATGCATAGATGTTGGCATGTGAAAACAACTACACTGGACATTGTTTTGTGGCTGTACACACACACACACACACACACACACACACACATGCACGCACGCACACACTCCAGGGATGATGTCTGGCTTGGTGGATAAAGTAGTGCTATTGTAATTCAATAGATGGCTTTCCCTCAGATAATCTTCCTTAAACAGATGATCATTGGGGGAGCAAGATGTATTGATGTGGGGCAGGAAGAGAGAGATGGAGAGGAATAGAGGGAGTATGCTTGTATTTTCAAGTCTGTGTGTGTGTGTGTGTGTGTGTGTGTGAGAGAAAGAGAGAATGAATTAAATGGGTGCATATGGTGATGAATGATGAACATCATTTTTTTGCCAGCTGGACTCTAAATGATGCTCAGACTAGGACTACTGTGTCTCTGTTTCTCTGGCTCTCTGCATGTTGTCATTGTTCGTTTCATGCATTTCTGCCTCCCTAATTTTATCTCCCTTTTTATAGAATTTGTGATGATGATGGCCTTTGCTCACACTTCCCTCCTATTGATGCAGTGTTAATACACTCAGTGATCTGAAGGATGTTCTAAAATGTGTGTTTGACTCCAGATTAGTTTTAGCTCTCCAGTTACATGGTAAAAAAATACACACCAATCAGGCAAATCCTAAAAAACTTGTTTCCAGTTTTAATGTTGTGGCTCATAAGCACATTTAGGTTGATTGTGTCAAGAACAGCCAGCTTCATATTATTCTGTGCTCGAAATATGTTTTGCCAAGGTTAAGATACGGATCTTTAGTTAGTTTGTTTCGGTAAAATTAACCAAATTAAAATGCACGGCTAGATTTCATTAGAGGTAAATTACCTTTTTTTTTTCTTTGAAGGGGGAATCAACATCTTCTTATCCCTACTAACCTTACACAAATGACTATTCATAATATTTATAATTCAGATGATTTATCTTCAGAATCGAAAATCGTATTATTAGATGATAAGAGTCCTGACTCTCAGCTTCCCATACTTCTTGTCTCTCCTAATTATCGGCCCTCCATTGTCTCAAAAAGTGATATTGGGGTAAAAAAAACTAAATACATCCACTTCTTTCCTTCCACTCACTTCAATTTGCAATGTATGTTTTTTTTTTTCCTCTACTGGTCTTGCTCTCTCTTCTTTTCCCTCTCTCCCAACATAATCCTCAGGTCAAGCCCTATGTTACCGTAGAAACATCAATAACATTCCTGCTTGACAACATCTTAGTGCATTAAAGTGTTCGCAGGGAAGCTCGGCCCAACAGAGGCACACACTCATGGATTTCATGGATTCCCACAAAAACAGCAACAAGTCTGATTGAGTAACAACACAAGAAGAAAAATTCAGGAGGAGTTGGAGAGATATTTAAACTGAAGAATTAAGTAAGCTACAATAATTTTAGCATTACTCTAAATCAGGTACTTAGACGTTTTGGACTTAAAATGTGTTAGATTGAGTTTGTTATTAGAGTAGGTTCAGTTTTTATTCTCAAATAAGTACTTACTATTTAGTGATTATTATATTTGCTTCATTGTCTCAGTAAGTTATCATTTGTTTCCACATACTTTCCTCATAGTATACTAAAATCTCAAATGGTGAAGTGATCCTGACCTTTTGACATCTGACCATCTGACAGGTGGTGTGTGTGCGTGCATGCATTTTCTTAGTTTAGTTAAACTTAGAAAAATATGTTTCCTAAGGTTGCTGTAAGGTCAGGTGATAAAATGTACTGTATTTCGACTTTGGCATAAAGGAGTTGCTTCTGCTGCCTGAAGGGTTTTTCTAAAACTTTTATTATAATTTTTAAGGTAGACATTGAGATGGAAAATAGTTAGAGATAGTTAACTCATGTACTCTGTTTGGACTGTTTTAATGTACGTGTTAGAGAGAGTGACAGCATCCACTAGAGTCCACTCTTGGCTTAGAGTAACATCAGTTTCTGTCTCCCTCTCTCTCTGTCACTTTTTGCTCTGTCTGTCCCTCTTCCTCTCTCCCTCTTCCAAACTCAGTCCATCTCAATTAATACTCTTCCACCTCCCTTCGAGGGCCTATTATACATTAGCTCTCTAAATGGAATCTCGTGGAAATTGCCAAGGAGACTAGCGCTGCCAGTTTGACTGACACACCACTGGATTTGTATTCAGCGCGAAGAACAGCTGAGCACCTACACAAGCAAAATTACATTCACAGCCACATGCTTGCTATGTTACTAAACATGAAAAAGAGCAGTTTGGACACACAAACACACTCTCAACATACAGATACAGAACTAACCTAGCCTTGCGTATCCAGACCGTAGATTTCCAAGAGGCATTACCAATGGACATAGACCAATTTGCCTCTGGATGCAATTGTATAGACCTACAAACAGTGAGAGCAATGGATCATGTGACGTCTGTTGAGCGACAGACTAGAGCAGAGAGGAGATGTCTGTGATGATGATTCCACTATGTCTGTGATTGAGTGTTGTCGTTTTTGTAGGAGAAATTTGGAAACATCTTCGTTTGCAACAGCCATCTTGGCTGTTTACAAAAATCGCTTCTCTCCGCGTCATGGTATGAACCTTGCCCATTATCAGATAAACCGTTGTGATCGGACCGGCAAGATTTCTGCCAGTTGGAAATCACTTTACAATGGATGGGATCCAGACGTATTCTGGCAGAGCAAATGGGATGAGCTCCCAGAATTCGGTCCCAGGCTAGAACTAAGCAGTAGGGAATTCTTTTCAATACACACAGTAATGTCATAACTACAGTGCAGTGGCAAAACAGGTTGTTTGTATGTGTGCGTGTGTCTGTGTGTGTTGCGGTGATAACAATGCTCTCTCTCATGGTGACAGCGGTTGAAGATTGCTCCATGGACAGACCTGTCATCATCCCAGTCAAATTATTCTGATTGGCTGCTGATTTCCTGATGGCGTCTGTCTGTGTGTGTAAGGGTGTGTTATGTGTGTTCTGTATTTGATTCAGAACCTGTGTGCTTGCATTCTTGCATATGAGAGTGTTTGTGTGTGTGTTCCTGATGGAAGCCCTGTTTCATCATCTGTTGCCATTCCCACCTGTCTCCACGGTGACTGTGCTGTGTCTAATCACTTGATGTGATTTGTGTTGGTAAAACAACCCACCTTCCTCTGATGAGAGCCTCCCCCCTAGTGTGTGTGTGTGTGTGTGTGTGTGTGTGTGTGTGTGTGTGTGTGTGTGTGTGTGTGTGTGTGTGTGTGTGTGTGTGTGTGTGTGTGTGTGTGTGTGTGTGTGTGTGTGTGTGCGCGCGCGAGCGAGTGTGCGGGCCTTGCGAGTGTGTGTTTGTGTGAGAGAGAGAGAGAGAGAGAGGGAGAGGCACCCTTCTGGGCTTGCAAATCAACCGTGTCTGATACTCTCTCATACACAAACACACGCACACACAATCAACGAGCCAGATAAACACTGAATACATAGCAGATCCTTGTACAACACTGTACAGTCGTCATGTGAATCAGGGAAGATTTTTATAACTCCCCAGTTTTACTGTTTTACTTAGGTGACTTTCCCTCTCCCACGCACGCAAACATGCACACACACACGCACACACACTTTGTAATTTGTGAGTGCTCTAGTCAGACAGCCACATAATGGGCTAAAGAGGTACATGAAACAGATGGTTTTCCAGCTAGCTGCCTCACTAATGTTAACAGTACATGTCACACAGGGAGAGAGAATAGGAAGAGGGTGAGAGAGATAAAGAGGGGAAGTAGAGCCGGGAGAGATATGTATGCAGTGACAGAAAGTGACACAGACCGACAGGCATGGAAGATTCACGTTTCAAAGATTATGATGACAAAGGTGACAGAGTTATCACTGAAATAGAGCTGGCTCAGAACAAAAGTACTCGATGAAGAAGAGCTAGAAGTTTAAAGCAGCTAAACCACTGTTGTAAACCCTGCCCTGAAGATGAGTCAGATGAGCTATGTAGGAGCGTTTTTCCTTCCTCTAAATACACCAACTTTCCCTCATAACTTTGTGGTGAATTTAACTTCTGAAAGCTACAGGGCTGGTTATCATTATTGATTACCGACCACAATGTGTCTGGTCACAAAGAGGCTAGTAGTGAAGTTGGAATGGTCAGTCAGATTCTTTAAGTGGTTTATTACTTTGATCAGTTATATCCTGATTGAAATGAGTAACTTTTGAACTTTAGACAGTTTTTTTATTTAGCCAAAGTTCCTTATCGAACTCTGAAGCATCACAGAGTTTGGCATGTTTTTAAATGGATACAGGAGTTTATATTTTTATTATTATTATCATCATCATCATAATGCCCAAATTTTACAATGTGGGACGAATAAAGGTATATCTTATCTTATCTTATTATTATTATATTAGAGATGTTACAATACAATTTTTCCCTTCCCAATACAGATTCCGATACCTTTGATAGTTTTTTGTATCAGCTAATACCGAGTAGTAATCTGACACCATCGTATTTGAAAGAATATAAACTTCTACAACATATTTTTACAGCTGTGTATGCTACTGACCCTGCATGGAAGTGATAATTTCTCACATTGTTCAATGGCCTGGCTCAGGTTAAACCCTTTGAAAAACAGATACATGCTGAGAATAAATGTCATAGAACTTCCTTTATTATCTAGTTTGACAGTCATTACTGAAAAAAGATCACAAATGTATTAATTAAGCAATAGCTCACGACAGGCCGTGATACACCCTATTATATTACAGTTAAGAGATATTTATTGAGCGTATATCACGGCCTAAAGTGAGTTATTGCTTTTATAAAATGGTAACAAGTATGGTGAAATTGAAGTAATAGACACATTCCAATTTAACTTTTTTTACCTGTCAGAAGAGCATCCCTCCTGGCTGCCTGCACGGTGCACGGTGGTTGCTATGCAACACACTGTAGTGTTCCTTAGAAAGTAAGCTACGAGACGGTAGCTGGGTTCGCCTGCCATTTAAGTTTGCAGGCTACTGTGGGCCGTAGCCCACACCAAAACTACAACCATTCAAGCTCACCGTTTGCTTTGAGCTCTCGTAATTTCAGATTACAATCAGATCGCTTGATTTTAGCTACCCGTTTTATAATCTAGGAATAAACAACAATTACTTACTTTAAATAGCTGTTCAAGTGCAGCCAGCGCTTATGAAAATAAATGTTTTAAGAAGTTTAGAAAAATTAAATACCATCTGTATCTTTTGCAGTAACAGTATAAAACAACAATACGGTACACATCAACATTTTACAACGCTTCGTTAGCTCTGACTTAAGCTACGCTACCGGGAATCACTTCTTTTCCGCTCTAAAAACAGTACTTGCCACAGGCAGTACAGCGCAACTGCTATTTTGGAGCAGCGAGGAAGCAGTGATTGCCGCGAAAAGAAAATTACAATTGTTAGACTACTTTAAAGATGTGATATAGGACTGGTACATAGATTTGCATACTGTCATTTTTGGCAGTATCCGAGACATTTCTGATGCTGGTATCGGAACTGGAACATCCCTACAAATGCACAGTTACATCAGGGTTAAGTGTTTTCTTTTTTAAAAGTGTAATATGTTTCACTGAATGCAAATGAGTGATTGAGGACAAGTGTCAAAGACACACAACACACACAAAGGGCAAGGAGCCAAATATCTTTTCACTTTCTTTCTACTCTCAACCCCTCTCTCACCCCTGCACCCTGTGTTCCCAATCTGTGCTAGTCTGTGAAACATTAACATCATGCAATATTCAACGGGACTAAGTCATGCTTTTAGCGTCAGGCGGGTGTAGACGCTATATGTTTAGAGGCAAGCCTGCAGCAAGAACAATCTGATCAGCTAACAAGCAAGAGCTTTCACTGCTAAGGAGGATGCTGTTTGATGTCTGTGTGTGTCTGTGTGTGCCATCATAAAAGATGCTCTGTCCTTTTCAACTAATCTGAGATGGCTGAAAAGTGAGAAATGATACGGAAATTATATGTTGAATGAAATTTTTTTTCACTCAGAGTTTTGTGTGCTTTTGTATTTCGATTTCCCTTTTTGATATTAAAGTGTGACCTGTGGCCTACATTCAAAATTGTTTGTTGCAGCTAAGGTGTGTGTGTGTGTGTGTGTGTGTGTGTGTGTGTTCCTCCACGGGCTTTGTGTTGACCCCCTCTGACATGTGTTCTACACAATCACCATTCCATACACAATGTTCCCTGAATGGCAAATAAAGCCAAACTGCTTACACAGCAATCAGTGAGAGATGAAACAAACAGAACTGCTGAACTTTCATGGTGATTCTTCCTCTATCGCCTCCTCCCTGGTCCCTCCTGTTCGCTGTCTTTGCCCATTTCTGGTGGACTTGACCCAGATTTTCATCCAATTCTCTGGGTATAAATCGCCTCTGCCTGGTTTATCTCTCATGTCTCCTCCATGATTTTCTTCCTTTCCTTACATCTCTTCCTGAATTTTTTGGACATCTTCTGCAGACACACAGTCAAAAATAGGGCAAGGATCTTCATGGGTGGCGAGAGGCATCTCCTTGCCTCCTTTAAACCTCTATCTATCTTTCTATCATTATCTATCACAATACTGTGTAAGTGCATTATTTATTTTGCCCTTAAAAATAATATAATGATAAAATAAGTTGATACTTGGCTGCGATAACTTCAGCAATGTCTTCTGATCCACGAAGAAATAAATATGAGCATGCTGATTAGTCTGATGTTCAGGCAAGTTGCTCATTCCTTTCTGGCAAACAGCAGTTCCTGAATTATTGCAGTGAGGAAGACATTTCCAATGTCTACATTAAGGAATCTCTCTTCCTCTGAGAAGTCTATGCTTTCTTCTTAATCCTACCATGGCCAACAGAAGAACCTGGTTTTGAACGCTCACACACAAAGAAAACACACACACTGCACACACACAACAGGATGTAATGCATAGGGAGATTTATCTCTCAGTGGCACTGTTACTCAATACACACATTCCAGGGTCAACTGTTTGGTAGCACCTACTCATTACTGCATACACACATAAACAGGCACACACATACAGCCATTCACATACATACATACACAGTTCAATTGCTGTTTGCAACGTGACCTTGATGAGAGGTGGTGTAACAAAACACTTAACTGTTGATTATTCAGTTCCTCCATACAGCCGGTCAACAGTGACGTATGTGTGGTTCCTGTGTGCGCCTATTTGTGTCAGTCTGTAGGTGTATGTATGTAGGAATCCTACAAAATGTTGTCATGATTAAAGCAGGTATGTGTTGTCAAGTGGGAGGAAAAGCTTCCATTTCTAAACAGGCGCACTGATAATGACGTTTACACACAGACACACAATCACACCAAAAACAATGCAAGAGAGATTTTCGAGAGGTTGAGTGTTATGCTCACTTAGCAAACAATACAAACCATTGTTAACACCAGTTTGTGGTTGTTTTATGTGTGTGTGTGTGTGTGGACTACCTCACATCTCAGTTTTTCATCAGAACATTCAGCACAAAATGTTCTCTCTTCCACCCACCCACACACACACACAATCACACACACACACACACACACACACACACACACACACACACACACACACACACACACACACACACACACACACACAGAGTTCTCATTCCTGTTCGTTAATGCCCCCTCCCTCCAGATGTGCAATCATAATTTAAAGGTGTTGTTTGTATAATTTCTGAGGATTATGTGATTAGGAAGCTATTGTGGCAGATTAATGTCTGAATGAGGTTAACCCGTGATGAAATGGCTTTTGTCAGCCTGTGCCCTCTACAGACCATTGTAATGCTCTGCCCTTGTCCTTTTGTGGGGGGGGGGCGCAGGTGGACACCAAAGCCTTTTAATCTTTATTAGAAGTAATAACATATTTATCTATGATCATATGTCTGAATTTATTTTGTTAATGTGTTGGGTGTCAGTCTGGTTTAACCCTCACCTCACTTAAACCCTCTCCTCTCCTTTCCTTTCCTCTGATATTTTATCCTCTCCTCTCCTGTGTTGTTGGATCGGGATGGAGCTCTGATGAGAGGAGGCATTGCTGTGCTGCAGCCTGGAGCCAGCTGTCACGAATAGCACATTTAATAGTGTCTCTCTTTCGCTCTGTCTCTCTGGAGCTGGTCTGCTGTCGACTCAGGTCATCCCAGATAGGACTCTATCTTAGGATGATCTTACTGACAGCACCCACTTTAGACTAATCACTCCATTTAAACTGGAGTGGCCCTGAGGTGGGAGGAAGAGAGAGAGACAGAGAGGGAGAGAGGAAAAGAAAAACTGAAAGAGAGAGAGAGAGAGCGATGGCAGAGATGAACAGTTTCTACCCTACAGGAAGAAAAGGAAGATCTGAGCAAGAGGCAGAAATAATAGAGAGAAAGAGAGAGAGAAAGATGGAAAGCACGTTTATTTTATGAAGCATAATAATTGTGGGTTTTGCTAACTGTGGTGTGAGAATATACAAAAATGACTGAATTTATTTACATAGGCCTGTGAGAGCATTTGTTTTATTGTTGAGCATTTACCTGCCACCTCTTTGTGTTTCTTGCCATCACTGCTATCTCATCTGTTCTAGATCTCTGAATCAGTGGTTACATCTCCAGTTCTATACATACCAAGGGTCTGGAATTGTGCCAATTTACCTTCCCCCAGTGACGATACAACTCCACGGTTTTCGCCTTGTGGTTTGCGTGTCGAAATACCATACCGAGGACTCGGGTTCGCGGCCCGGCCAGAGTACACAGGAAAAAAATGATACTTTGAACCAACCTAAAAAAATTACTGTAATTTGTTACAGCTATTTTTATTAGTTTTTGTCAAAGTATATTTATGACTTGATTGAAA
Organism: Scophthalmus maximus; assembly: GCF_022379125.1. Lineage (NCBI taxonomy): Eukaryota > Metazoa > Chordata > Actinopteri > Pleuronectiformes > Scophthalmidae > Scophthalmus > Scophthalmus maximus. The sequence continues at coordinate 25,192,617 of NC_061524.1, forward strand.
CTGAATACGTTCAATTTTGTTTAAATCAAAATAATCCGTCTGTCCCCAAAAAAAACCCAACATTCACACAAAGTAAAAATATTGTTTATTATAGAGACCATAAATCATTTTTTTTTCTTTAGTAAAACTTATATTTGTACGTTGGAAAAACCTACTTTTATCATAAAATCCAAGTATAATTTTTACTTTTAACTAAAGTAATTAAAATGCTGTAATTTGTTACAGGCAATTTATTACTTTTACTCAAGTTAAATTTATGATTCAGTACAAACTATGTTTTTAAGTTATCATATCAATACATTTTCTGTGGTCACAATACTAAAATTAACTTAATGTAGGTCAATATAATAAAATGTTTTGCTTCAATACAACTTAACTTGTACGATGAACAAAAGTTACATTTGTTTTAATATAAAGAAGAATTTTTACTTTAGATGAAACCAAAAACATTGTTAGTAAATGCTTAATATAGTTGACTTACTATGAATTAAGACAGGGATATTTTCTTCGAAAGATCTTGATGTTTATTGTGATGTCATTGTCTTTGTTAAAAAAAAAAAAGCATCACATTCTCTGTTGTCAAAAAAACAAACATACAAAAATATAAATAAAACCCTCAATGAATTGTGCTGGCTGTTAGGCTAGCCGGTATGTACTTTACACATCACAGCACATTTGTCCCAAGGATGGTAAGTCTTAAAACTTACCATCCTTGGGACAAAATGACCAAGAAGTATGAATGTCACATTATTTTGAACCATTACAAATGCAATATCAACATTTCCGTATCCATGACCACATTAATGTGGTATGAAAAGCTTAAAGTGGTATAAAATAGCAAATAAGATGTGTAAAAATAATGTTTAACTGTCATAAAACTTGGCTTTCCTTCGACAAAATGACCAGGATGTATGTTAACCTCCACATCGGAAATTTAGAGAACAAAAAGTTTTTTTTCAACTAAGGGGTACCCCAAGTTTAATTGCTGTGGATGCAATCCATAAACAAAAGGTTGGTCTTAAGTGCATAAGTCAGTTTAAGAAAAAAACATTACCATTACTATTGCTGCAATTATGAACTATGCATTATTCAAATTTTCAGTGTTGATATTAGTGCCACAATATGTATACCACAGAAACTGTTCCGTAAACAATCAGAATTGAAGGCCAGTTTGAATTAAAGTCTGTTTCTCTTATTAACATTCAACAGTGGCCCTTTCCTTTATCATAGAATATATTTGAATACAAGCAATAATACAAAATAAAGCACATCCTGTATCCAATGCCTCTTTGATGAATCCAATACTTAGAGCTTGACACTCAGACTGCACACTCTGTGTTGTTTTCTTGGGTTCTATCTCCATGAATAGTTTCTGCAATGCATCAAAGGTGTATTTGAGCTCACTTGGATAGCTCAATTTAAGAGCATAGATGAGGCCAAACAACATGGCACAGGCATGTGGGACTGATGGCAACTCACTGAGGACCTGCACCCCTTCAATAACAATCCCATGTGGTGGCTGGAGAGGATCCTCCTTTGTACATCTCTCAAGCTCCGTTTCAGCTTCCTCCTTCTGAACAACCTGACAAAAGAAAGGGACAAGACATTTATTACAAAGTTATTTTGATGAAATCCGTGTCTGGTAAGCATATATGTGCACAAAAGATTCTAAACTAAAAACAAGACAAATTGGAGGTCTAGTGATAAGAAAATGTAATGACTTGCAAAGTCCAGCAGATACTAAATGTTGACTCTTCAAAATATTTTTTTCATAGCAACTTGACAAGACATTATAAGTAAAACATTGGTACAAGTATTATATTACTACTATCTTCAAAAAGTAACATGCTGTGACAAAAATAGAAAGGTATATAAAGTAGTATATATATCACTTCAACCAAGATTACAAGATACAGCTGCCTTGTGTACTCATATTTTCATTAATTTCAGAAAAATAATAAATGTTTAATAAATGTTTTTTTGTGCTCACCCAATGGACGGCTCTAATCACACACGGGCTCAATCGGAGATTACACGCACCCCGTTCCAACTGATTCGGACATTTATTTGCCTCATATACAGATACCTCTTATGTCTGTTGTGTCTGACAGCTGATGCGGAGTGATCTGTGTTCCGCCCGGCGCGAGTTGGCGCCGGGACGGCTGAAGTATGCTCGGCGAAAAAGTGCAAAACGAAAACGTCTGTCTTGCGGCAAACCTAAGCAGTGCAAGGAATCCGTCCACGAAACGGGCAATTGAACCGCTACATTTTTTTTTTCTGAACATTTTTTATAAAGTGTTTCACTTTCTCCACTTCTCCTCCACACTCCGTTAAATGACATCGCTGATCACAATCTATATGAGGTAACATGTTAAATATGCATATGTAGCTCATACAACCCCACTTCAAAATCACTGAACTATCCCCCCCATTTGACCAACAGATGCATTGTGATAGCCTGGTTTAGCTAGCTTTAGCCAACACGTGCAAAAACACAGTTCTCTAGCTTAGTTTGCCACTAACCATAATGTGAATGAAAAACACTTGTTCTCGTTGAAATAACACAGTTTTCGAATGCTTACCTTATCAAAAAGAGATTTCCTCCTCCTGGGCCACGGACGACTGGCCGTCTTCACATTTGAAGCGAGGTAATGGCGGACAGTAAAAACGCTGGCTGGCGCGAGCAAGGAGATGGCTGATGTGACGTCATGTGGTCACCTGACATGAAAACTTCTGGTTTGAAGTCAAAAATATGATTGAAGTAAAATTGTTCTTTTAATTTGTTCTAGAGGGTCATTATCTGCTTCAAGGCAAACGAGACAAAACAGGTTTGAAACGGAAGGCATGATTTTCACTTAGTCCAACATAAAAATGCACTTTAAATAAACGACACGGCAGTTTCTCTTTTTTCAGTGTAGTAAAATCACAACAAATAACAAAGAGTGAGATAAGCTCTCTCCAACATCGCTAACTGCCCCTTTAAATGAACATGTAACTCACTAACAGTACCAGTTTGTGCATACTGCACTGCATTGAAAGTATTTGTGTGCTTAAAATTGAGTTGGGTTTTTTTCTTTGGTTTATGGGTGACAATCTATCAAGTAAACCCAACTTGTTTCACAATATTGTTCCAAGAGGACATGAAATAGCTTCACACATTTCCTGTGTATTGAAATTACACGGCAATCCCTGATGGAACTGTCTATTGACTAAAGCTTAGGGTGTGTTTGTTCATGTCTGGGGTCTTTTTATACTGTATGCCAGCCCTAAAGCTCCCTCTCTCCCATGTGTGCCACCCTTTCTCTTTCTCTATGACCAGATAACCTCCATCTGTCACTCCTCACCCACTGCCTCTCTTCTCGCATTCTTACACCTCTCCTTCCCTCCGTTCATCCCTGGGTGTCCCTATTCATCAAGAGTGATTGAGTTGGTTGGATTCGCGATTGGCATTCAGTGTGGGTAACACACACACACACACACACACACACATGCGCATACACACACTCACATACACACAGACTTTGTGTTGACCACCCATTTACCTGACTCAATGCCTCTATTCTTAGGCTCCAAATTGACCGTTGGCTGGACAGATGGATGTATGACCCTTTCATCTGTGCTTCCTCTCCCTAACACACACACACACACACACACACACACACACACACACACACACACACACACACACACACACAGACACACTATATTATTATTTTTCTGTAAATGGAATACTAAAACAACAGCTGTACAGCAAACACACATTATCAACACACAGGTTCTTTTATTATTGTAGTGCAGTACAGAATACAGTTCACTGCGTATAAAGCTTTCAAGTGTAATATGTACAGCCTGTTTGATAAACCTGACAGGTCTGGCCTCAACATGGCATGCATTTGTTGAGTTCTTGTATCATACATAACTGTGGCTTTGTCAATCGTCTGTGGGACAGATCTTTTCCATCTGAGGTTAATCCCACAGAGAGAGAGAGAGAGAGAGAGAGAGAGAGATCCCAAACCTGAACCTGAACCGGAATGTTACCGCAGCTCAAATCTCCTCACAGTCAGATGCCACTACTCACATCTCACACCTTCACATAGAGGGGTTTGCATGTCAAGATAAGTGGAAAAGGCAAAGGGAGACAAACACACTTGTGAGCCCTACACTGAATGGCAAATGCACGCACATGCATGTGCAGTGCAGATCCGTATAAACACATATACAGTTATGCGGTATGAACACACAGATGCACGCTCACACACACACACACACACACACATTCACAAACTCACACTGGCAGCGGAGCTCATCTGTGTGCTATCTGCTCTTTTCTCTCTGCAGTACACAGATAAGTGCCATAGTCAAACCACTGAGGGAGAAACACTATACTAGATAGGTCCTGGAGCGGCCCTAGGTTCGTTAGGGTCGGTAGTTCTGTGCATGTTTTTGTTTGTAGAGACTGAAGCAGAAATCTTTTTTGAAATATAGTGAATTCCTTCTTCCTGAATATCAGTCCAATTATAATGCAATCTTTTGATTAAAAAGTTGCTATTTTAGCCTACACCGCTTACTATGAGTTAGAGAAGATGCAAAGCATTAAATTAAAGCAGAGAAACAACCTTTCAGTTATCCTTTGGGTCAATTAGACCCCATTCAATGTTTGACATCTCTAAATAAATAGTTGGCATTAATATTTTTGCTCCATATTTGATGACTTTTCCTAATTTATTGGGGTTATAAAATTAACATAATATGTTTTCAATGTCCTGTACACATGTTGTATTCATCTGTGTTCCTTGGGGTCAATTTGAGGCTGTTTTAGCTTTATAAAACATATAAGAAGTAATAACATGTTACTCACATTTAGTTTGGTTGTTTAGGAGGATATTTAGACCTCCATAACATGCAATTTTATAATATTAAAAAAACGTTGCTATTCTTTAAGGCCCTATCCATATACGTGGTAGTGCGAGAACCGCTGATCATTGTTCATGGGACAAGCAAACATATAAAATCTTTGCCATAGCCATCTAAATCATTTCTCTTGGTGTTCTGTGAACTTTCTCTTCATGCTTTCTCTAATTTGAAAATGACCAGTAGGTCACAATAGGTCTTCATTTAGTGCAGTTTTCTCACAGCTAAAGTATAATAATGAAGGACAACCCTGATTACGAGGCTTCCTCCTCTGATGAGAATGAGACCCTTAGTGCTGATCCCCCTGTTGTCTCTCCACCACCTGCAGGCATGTTACCTTCCAACAATGTAAAGTTAATATGGTCCTGCTCCCCACTTGACTGACAGGGTCGGCAAAAGTGCTGCTAATGTCTTCAAAATGGTTCAGGGCCCCTGACATTGGAAGAAAAATATTTGTAGCCACCATTTAAAGAGATTTTAAGGTGATTTGCATATTTTTCCATTGTCACATAATAGGCATTCTTGGTGTAGGGGTGAGTGGCCGAGGTTATGTTTTATTTAAAGGGCTATTTAGGCTGTCAACCAAGAATCATTACTACTACTACTACTACTTAATAGTTTTATTGAGGTTTAAATGGTTAGGGTCAAATTGACCCCAAGGATTAAGATGTTAGTAAATTGTATTTTAATTTAAAGAATTACACGGACACGCGCACCAAATGTTTTATTGGTAAAGTTGATATAAAGTAGATGTTTTCAGAGAAACAAAGTATTGAACATTTAACTGATGATGGTCAGTTAATACCACAATGTAGGGAGTTCCTTCTTAAGCTTGCTTTTCTCTTTCACCAGATGCAAACATTACCGCCCTGTCACAAATGCATTGAAACTGTTACAACATTTTGTCTGAAACCCAAAATTACGTTATCTTACAATCATTGTAAAATCATTTGAAACAAGCAGTCTTACTGCTGCTCATGACGTGTGTATGACCTGACCTCACCCTGTCATTCCTGTCCTAACCCTTTGGGTGGTCAAATCTCATGTCTGAGGTGCAATTTAAAAGCAATTCAGCTGCACTAAATTGTACAAGCATTTGTGCATGGTTCTTCATGGCACCAAAAATAGTTCTGCCATGCCCAGATCATAAAGCCTTTTGTGCTGCAAGTCTTTTCTGTGCCTCAATCCTAATGTGCCCTTCTCTTTGGTGTCCATCTTTTTCTGCCCCTTAGCCCGGCTATCCATATCCCCCCCATTATTTGTATAATGTTTGTTTTTGTTTACTGTGCTCAAGGATAAAAAGGACGACTCCAGACTGCTAACAACCGATAATGAGAATGAACTCAGTAATAGTCAGATAACTGGTTTTATAGTCTCATCTGTGAGTCAACAGAGTTGCATATATTAATTCTTATTAAATGTGTTAGATTTAAGACTCCTTAGACTAACATACATCAGAATGTACTTTAGTCAAATGCAGCATTAAACTTTGTGGTGACTGTTGACTGAGAGCATCGTTTTGTTTGGTTCACTATAGCTGGATAATGACAAAATATAATTTTAATAGACTTATTTGCAAACTGATGCAAATCTGCTCAATTTAAATCAGCCATTGTCCTGATGTGACACTGACACTGTTGGAACTGCACAGCAAGCCTTTTCCTAAAGAGCAGCAGAATCTGTGAACCTACCATTTACTCTCCAAGATTCTGCACTTGGAGAGTGGTCACTAGGTCACTTATATGACCTAATGTGGTATCATACAGTATACCACTGGTCTAATCAGCTACATTGATCCGTACACAAACTGACAGATTCATAGGACTGCAAAGCCCTAATAAAGCTAATAAAAAAGAGAGGCATTTTATCTCCTAGCAACGTGCAGTAACATTAACCTGAGGTCTTTCTTCTTTCTGTCTGGCTCTTTTCTCTTTTCTTTTCTTTCTTTCTCCCTCTTTCCTATTTTTCTCCTCCTCTTCAGACCCAACAAACACTTGAGCCAACTCCTTTTGACTGCCACTAGTCCCTGTGCATGTACTGTATGTGTGAGTTTGAGTGCGTGCGTGTCCCTCAGGGGTCCTTGTGCATGTCCATCTCTGTGCTTTGTGCCATGCAGGATAAAAGCATTTCAGCTGTGACTGCTGCCAAATCAGCCCCTGCCACACCACTGCAACTCCACTCCAGCACCAGTCAACTATCACACTGCTGTCATTAGAAACCGTGTGTGTGTGTGTGTGTGTGTGTGTGTGTGTGTGTGTGTGTGTGTGTGTGTGTGTGTGTGTGTGTGTGTGTGTGTGTGTGTGTGTGTGTGTGTGTGTGTGTGTGTGTGTGTGTGTGTGTGTGTGTGTGTTCAGCGGAAGAAAGTCAGAGATGAAGAGGATGTAAGAGAAAGGAATAGCAGGCTCAACTATCTGGGTCACAGGATTCAGGCGACTGAGCACCAGCGATATGTCTCTGATCAGGACCAGTTGTCTGGACAAACTTGAACTTAGTCTGGATAGACTCTTGCATGTAAGCATAAAGCTGCCAGTCAAAGGTTCAGTTTTTTGGTATTCAGTTTTCTTATTTTTAACAAAACCAACATTTAGTATGAATTGATCATACTAACAGTGTTACATGCAGCCAAAGCTTGATATAGCTCATTCCTCTGTGCCATAGACCTCTATTGTTGGTCAAAAAAAACATCAGCGGGCCAAAGTGTCCTTGGGCAAGACACTTAAAACGAAATTGCCTCTCTTTGACCTACGCAAGGCCACGTTTATATTTGACTGCATGAACCACCTCTTCATCTTGAGGTTGAAACTCCTCCTTCAGGTCAGAGATTCAGATTATATCCCGGGTAAAGTGCAATAGTATTAAAAACAATTTTTTCCCTGTGCAAATAAATCTGTTCTAATTTTGTATTTTATAATTTGCTTTGTGGCTGCACGGTGGTGCACGGTGGTGCTTCTTAGTTCTGGGTTTGAATCCTGGTTCCAACCAACCAGGGCCTTTCTGTGTGGAGTTTTTATGTTCTCCCCGTGTATGCGTGGGTTCTCTCTGTGTACTCCGGCTTCCTCCCACAATCCAAAAACATGTCCTCATCCAAGGTCAGCTGGGATTGGCTCCAGCCGCCACATGACCCCCAAATGGATAAAGCAGTAGATAATAGATGGATGGATAAATAGTTTTGAGTCTTTGTTTTCTTTGTCATATGTACAGCAGTGTTTCCCCTACCATTGAATTGGGAGGGCGCCCCGCCCCCCCCGAAAAGTCAAATTGATTATTATTGTTATTATTGTTATTTTATTTTTTTGTATTTTACATATAAAGTCAAGGAGAAGTCATTTCAGGTCACTTTCCTTATACACCTTATTCGTCATCCCTGTAAGAAAAATTGTGGATGAAACGTAACATGATTAGTGAACCCCAACCCTAAACAACCCCCCAAACCAGTAAACCTAGGGGAAACACTGTACAGGACACATTTATGTGCTTTTGTTCTAGTTCCCCTGTACTTTTGTTGTTGTTTTTATTCTGTGCTCCTGCCTGCAAGACAAGTTTCCCATCTTGGATAATTAAGGTATTGAACTGAACTGAACTGAAGGAGCAGCTTCTAGATTCTAGCACATGTTAGGTGTTTAGATTGGGTGTAATATGTGGAAGTAAGTTTGCATTTGTGTGTTTCATTTGTCTATTAAGGCTTTTGACATTCTTAGGATCCCTCACGGTTTACACAATATGTACCATTATTTGCCTTACAGATCACGGAGGTTTAGGAAGTCATGGATGGGTTAATCAGGTTTTAGTTTATGGCATTATGTTTCATTGTTTTCTAAGTCGTGGTCTTCTGAAGAGTCTTTCTTATTCAACCAGAAGAGATTTCATCTGTTCCTGCCCCTAAACATTCAATATAGCTTTCACTTCCTTGGGCATTCAGCCTGCCCAAAGCAGCTGAATGCAAGGGTCAATGGGACACTATATTATCTAACTTTTACAGTAGACACTGTCAAAGCAAATCATGCAACTTAAAGGGTTAAGGGGGTACTTCATCTCTTGACCACTCCCATTAAACAGCTCATAATCCAGGTAGCTTGTCTGTTGTCAATTGTGTATCAGAGGCCCTAAGTGGCTTTACGCAACTAAGTCCCTGAACAGATCAGACGGCTCTCCTACATGTACCACACTAACCACATGTAGGATAAGACGGGTCTCAGATACAGAGCCGATTGACCTTGAGCACCAAGAGCAGTCTTTACATTTGTGCTGGCATTAGGGCAGACAAAGTTCATTTGCAGGTTACTACTGGCTACTGTGGCATAGAGAGTTGGGATCTGAAAGTGTATTTACTGGGATGCAGGGTGGTTTCCTGTCTAGGGTCTCAACGGTATGAGATTTTCACGGTATGATATCAGCAAAAATCACGGTATCACGGTGTACGGTATTACACCATTATTATTATTGTTACTGTTATTATTGTTATTATTATTATAGTTATTATAATTATTATTATTATTGTTACTATTCAGTATCAGTTACAATGACCATTAAATGAAAGAAAAAAAAGAGGTGCTTTTTTGGTGAAACAATTGCTTTCTTTTCCGAAATATGTGTAAATAAATAAATAAGAAAGCTGTGCGCCTCCTGTTTGAACAAAATAAATTAGGAGGAAAAAGAAGCAGGGCCTTTAAAAAAAGTAATCTCTCTTTAGAAAATGAATAAATCACTTATGTCAGCCCCGCGAGCCGGGGAAGTTTGCTTCAGTAGCTATGTTTTCATCTAAATGTCAAGCGAATTTTAGAAAGTTTGCAAAAAAGAAAATGCGAATTACCTGCACTTCCATCAACTGGTTTGTAGCGAATAAACTAGACTAGTTTCATCAGAAGTTGTTTCCATCTCATGTTTTGCGCATTAACTCCTTTTTATAAGGCAAGCGAGCGCAATAACTTTTTTGTGAATCAGAGGACTTTTTTATTTTATTTTGCTGTTTCCATAAACTTTTTCTGATGTAATACTTCAAAATGCACATTTAAAAAATTCTTGATGAAACATTGCGATTGCATTGTCTGTAAATCTGAGTTCACTGAGTCGACAGACAATGCAGATATGGAGCCGGAATATAAAAACATATATAGATAGAGCACTTTATGGTCGACACATGCTCCTTAGCAATTCAAATTATAAACAGGACACATACTTTGATCTGTATGGAGGGATGGCATTTGCGAAGTTGTGAAAACAAGGTGGACGTATTCCCTGCTTTAGCAGCCACTTTGCGTCCACATTTTTGACATGTTGGATTTCTGTAGAGTCGCCTCTCTGCCATTTCTCCACTCTGACCGCTGCAGCGCATGGCACCCGCGTATGAGAATACGCGGGTGTGATTCTCCGTTAGTTTTTTTTTTATAAACCCAGTAACTATCAAATGTTTATTGTATGATAACCGTCAAATTTCATATATATCGTGAAACTGGATATCACTACAACCCTATTCCTGTCACATTACCAATATAGGCCAGTACAGACCCAGTGTTTGGAAAATAAAAGGAGGATTATATTCTTTTTTTGGGGATATTTTAGTAATCTGCCAGTTATTAACACTTGAATATAGCAACAGAAACCATGAGATTTTAGTGTTCCACATATGCATACAAAAATAATTTCTTCTTTATCTGGTCGCATCCGTTTTAGAGTAACAAGAAAATTACATTTACATCCTTGGTATTATTACACAGCACTTTCTCAATAGGCATTATATTACATCAAGTCCTCCAACTCATACACACACTGTGCCGTACAGGGCACAAACGTACAAACAACCAATGTCAACCGTTTCTTAAAAAAGCTCCTCTCCTGGTTACAGGAGGTATGCCACAAATCCTTTTTCGCCTCAGAGCATCATGATCAGATTTCGTATGGGTCCCAGGCTACCCTCAAACAGGTTTAACTGGTGATTTAATGTGTGTGCGGGATCCCCTCCATACAGCTTCCTGATGGGTAAAAAAAGGACACACATACACGTGAGTCATTAGCATACCAATAGCACATAGCAATGTACAAATACATAATTCAGTGTGGCCCTCTCCTTTGCTCCTCACATGCGTTGACAGTTGGAATTAAATCATGAAAATGGGAAAAATTAGGGGCAATTAAATAACAGTTGGACAGTGATTTGTTCATTTTCTGTCCGCTAACAAAGTGGAAGGGAAACAGAGACAGGAGACAGATTGAGAGAAAATATAAGGAGGGGAGGGAAGATAAATGCAGTGAGGGAGTGGAGAATGTTGGTCAAATAGTTGGGAGAATTTCAGATGTACAGGACATGTGAATATAAAAATAAAACAACCCTAGCAAACTTTTACCTAGAAACAAATGGATACAGGTATTCATGTACATTTAAACAGAAAGGAACTTAGCCAGCAATTCAAGCTGAAAGGCAGACAGTCAATAAGTCAGGCAGACACACACAGAGTCGAATGGAGATTTGCTCTTCTTATCTCCTATCAGTCCGATGTGGCAGAGCACCATTGACCTCAATCAGCAACCTGTGCATGGTTGTCTTTGGCCCTGCTTGTGTGTAAATGTGTGTGTGAGTTGCAGTACTATATAGTGTATGTGTGCTCTACTTTACATATTATTTAGTATTGTTATTTATTTGTGTTCTAGAACCAGAATTCCAACGTCTGGTAACAGACATTAAAACTCTGTTTTCCTGTTTCCATTGTTTTACCTTCTTTCACCTCTTGTCCTTTCTGACTTTTTTTTTTTTATGTCTCCTGAACAAGAATTCTTTCCAACAGCCATGACTGTGACAAATGAAAATACTTGGAGAAAATTCTGAGCAGGAACGCAGTCATTCCCAAAGTGGGGGTTGGGATGAGAGTTGACACACAAATGGAGGAGAGGGCAAGAGAGAGGAGAGGAGCGCAGAAGAGGCGAGGGGTCAGATGTAATCAGCACCTCTGTAATTCTTCTCCGCAAGTCAATTCTCTGTTTGTTTGTTTTTAATATTCTCTCTCCTTCCTACCAGGGTGTGTATTTGTGTGTGTTGTCGTTGTTGGAGTTGTGAGAGATGGGGTGGCTGAGGAAATGAAGGAGATGAAAGGCTGACTATCTGATGGCACATGAGTGTGTGGTTAGCCTCCTTGCAGCTCACATTTTGACTTCTCGATTATTTTTTGGTGGTTGGAGGCATCACTAGAATAAATTGTTGCATTTTTATCTTTGTGCATTGGTGTGTGTTTGTGGGGTAGAGGGGGTTATGTAGATGCATTTGGTAAAATACACGTCAACACTTCTTTTTCCGTTCTGTTCAGCCCCCTCCAACTCTTCCTGTTCTGTCAATCATTCCGGTTGCCATGGTGATGTAGACGATTGCATTAACATGAAACACATTAGGTATGCTTGAGTTTGTATGTTTGCCATATGGCATATGTTATGTCTCACCCGTCCCATCCCATCCCATTCTCTCTCTCCCTCTCCCTGTCCCTCTCCTGGGTAGTCAATGCCAACCTACTTCCCTCTTTCACAGGCACGCACGCACGCAAGCACACACACACACACACACACACACACACACCTGACATTAAAAACACAGCTGCCTTTATACCTGCTTTATGACATGACCCTTATGCTCACAATTAGCCCACTAACCAGCTAACTCTCCCATCACAGATGGCTCATGTGAATTTACGTCTGGTTGTGTGTATTTGCATGTTGAGCATTCAGAGAGTGTTGTTGAGGAAACAACAGGTTTGATAATTGGACATGTCCATTGAATGCACGCAAACAAGCGCTGTCACCTCCTCACTGAGGGGCTATAAATATGTAAATGAGAATAACGCCGCTTTCCTCCTTGACTTCCCCGTCCGTCCCCTCCATTCCATCACTACGTCCATGCTGCAATCAGCGTGTGTGGGAGAAGAGGACATTGTCTAGGTGGTCAGAGCAGGGACACTCTGCTGAATATGTAGACAGAAGGCTCGTGTTGTGATTAACGTGTCTGGTAGGTGACAACCTGACTTTGGAAAGACAGGAATGTTATTGACAATTTATCTGTTGAGTTAAAATAAGCATGAGTAATCCAAGAAAGTTTTTCCTTACTTACAGGGCTCAGATTTGACGTGGGGTGCGATCGAATTATCAAATTTGCTTAGGAAGTTTCCTAAATCTTGAAGTTACCCGAAAGTGTTTCATCTGCAGCCATTATAAGAGCTGTTTGAATTCTCTAAATGCATAGGAAAAATGCTTCAATGCTTCCTTTCACATCTCCTTTAGCAAAGGGTACACTGGAATGCGAAAAGAAAGGAAATAATACACGCCCCACAATTCATTGCAGCAGCAATATTTAACATGATACGCCATCCACGAACGTAAATGATTAAATGCAAAGAAGAAGAAGAATAGTATGAATATGACCCAGAAGAGATGCACAACATCATGTAAGTTACTGTTGCATATTAACCATTTACATCTGATGTCATACGGTGGTAAAGCACTGAAACATGCTGATGGAGCCGCTGCGTTTTTTGTAGTTCGTCTTCGGAATTTTTTTGTTTCACCACGGCAGACGAACGTCAATAACATTCGCCTACCGCATAATGTTGTAGTATAGTGAAAGTCGAGTCAGACTCTCTGAGCAGCGCTGTCGGCTTTTCCTATTTCCTATGAATCCTCCTTTACATTCTCCTTGACCTCATGACGTTTTCTATTGAGGTCAAGGAATAGTAGATAGAAAAAGACGATAGGAAGGACAATCTGAATCCACCCCTGAATCAGTTCAGGTCAGTTCAAGTCCTCGACAAAAAATGTGATGACACTCAGTCAATCAGTCACACTGCAAGCCACTCAGCTAGAGAAATGTGTTTGTTGTCTCTCTGTTATTTACATGTAGCAGTCTATCAGTCAGTCATTTATCTTTCTGCTCCTGTGTAATAGGCAGTATTAGACTAAGTAGTGTTGACTAGCTGTGCTACTAGTAGTGTTGCATTTACACAGAAACGCTTCCATCAGTATCCATACAACACTACAATTGTGGCATCTGGGAGGCCATGGGAAAGGTAATTTGAGCAAAAGAAAATGACACCTTGGGAAAAAGGAAGATCGAGCGGTGAAAAAGAGAAAGCAAGCAGAAAGAAAAGAAGAGAAAATACATAGTGATTTACGCAAAAGTCCAAATGACAGGGAATTGGCCACTGATACCTGACTGTGTTATTATATCACCATCAACAATGGTATGCTCCTCTGCGAGAGGGAAAGACAGCAAGAGGCTCGAAAGAAAAGAATAATAAATGAATAAAATGAGTGAAGATCTCCCAAACACGAACAAAATCCCCCCAAACAAGCATGTTTTCTTTTGGTTCACGCAATGATTCCAAGGCTATCAATTCAACCCTCCTGGGGTCTTTTGAAATGGCACCATTGCTTGGCTCTCATTGTTGTCACATTGTTTGTCATGGTCCAGGCGGGGCCAGGCAGAGGAGGTGGTATCAAGGAGAAGAAGGGACAATTTGATGGATGTTTGTTGATATCTAGACCACTAGGGTTCTGATTGCCTAACATTAAACCAGCAATAACAGGCCAATCATCCCACTTACACATCCACACGCCAAGCAGCTGAATTGGATCAAACTGGCTTTTTCTCTGTCTGTCTCACTCGTCTCCTCTCTCTCTCTCTCTCTCTCTCAGTCGATTCCTTGCTCTTTTCTCCTCTCTCCTGACATGCTTATTAGCTGATATTGATCCAGGCTGGTCAATTGTCAGCTCCTCTCATCCGCACCGTATTGACGGCATAATCAGTGCGAGAGGAATGGAAAGAGAGACGGAGAGAGGTTGGGAGGGAGAGGAAGATGAAATTTTCTGACAGAGGGTAAATGATTGGCTGCTGGCTTGTTGACCCACAAAGGAACTCATACCTCATGGACACACAAATATAGTCCCATTCATGAAAGTGAAGCTAATTTTTGAGTGTATTTATACATGAGAAACCTGTTCAATATTTGAACACTTGCTTTCCAATCAAACTGGCATTTAAAGATGGGAAGTCTACTTTATGATCAGGAACTGAAATCTTATTTGACAAGTGGAGTGTCTTGTCACATATGCCACTTGTGTTGTGACTGTGCCATGGCTGTGTAGAGCCTCCCCTGACTACCCTGCCTCGCTGCCCAGCTTCAGGGCTCTGTCTCTTGGGAAAGAAGCAGCTGGCATGGCCCCTCTCTCGCTGGAGGGCTGGCGCCCATCTCATATTCTCCCTAACGCTGTGCAACGCACACACTGGCAAAGAGACACACACTCGTACACGTCTCCTTCTGCACATTAACTTTTAATCAGGCACTTAGCTGGGCATCTGTTACGGTTCTGTCCATGCGGCGTGTTAAGGACCTGTCGCTGCAGGTTACAAGCCTAACAGATCCACTGATAGACCCCTGGCCCACTTTGCAATTGACGTCACAGCCTTTTCTGCTTGGTTTAACCACCTAGTTGACCCCTAAATCAGAGAATTTCAGGGGCATTCATTCAATGGCATTTCTTTGCTGTAATTACTCTAAATGAAAAGATGAAGGCACTGGAGGCTGCCAGGTGCAGAAAGTCTGAGGTGAAACCCATGCATGGTTACAGGATGATAGCTAAAGTATTTTTAACCATAGTAGTGTTATACGTTTAGTGAATATGAAGTGCTATTAATGTCAAAACAAAAGATGAGCGTACAGTATCATACACAGCATGGCTATGTGTGCCTATAGATGATTTTGCTCAGGCTATATATCCAGAAGAGGGTGGTCGGGGTTGCTTCATGGTGATAGTGGACGCACCATGTCTGACTTTCAATGCAGGAGACATTAGTGTGCCCCATGACATACCTAAACTTAATATATTTTAACCTTGATTACAGTATTTCGCTTACCCTAATCCACACATTACATTACATTAATCATTTAGCTTTTGTCCAAAGCAACTTACAATAAGTGCATTCAACCCTATCAAGATAAGATATCACTCCAAAAAGTGCAAGAATTATGAGAGTACCTAAACATCAAGCAACAACAAGAGCTCCATTTTAGATTCATTCTTTATTAATTTATTTAGCAACGATTCAACATCTAAGGCGCGCTCTGAACAGGTGAGTTGTCAGTCTGTGACGGAAAGATTGAAGGGATTCTGCTGTCCTGATACCAATGAGGAGCTTGTTCCACCATTGAGGAACCAGAACAGAACAGTCAGGATTTAGTTGAGCGGTGTCAGCCCACCACTCACAGTGAGGGAGTAGCAGAGCGGAGTTGATGGGCTGGGGTATAAGGTTTGACCATGTTCTGGATGTAGGAATGGGCCTGGCCCTGAGCCATTCGCAGTGTGGTATGCAAGTACCAGTGCCTTTAATTGGCCAGTTCAGGGTTTGGAGGACTGGTGTAGTTATGGAAGGCTGGAGTAGGTGGAAGACCAACCAAACCGCTGCATTCTGGATGAGCTGCAGAGGTCAAATGGCAGATGTCGGCAGACCAGCTAGGAGGGAGTTGCAGTAGTCGAGGCGTGAGATAACGAGAGCCTGGACCAATAACTACGTCGCCTTCTCAGTGAGGAATGGACGTTTCCTCCCGATTTTGTAGAGGTTGAATCTGCAGGAGTGGCTCGTCACTGCGATATTGACAGCGAAGGAATACTAATCTAAGACTTTTAGTTGCCTAAACTTAAGCAAATCTTATATTTACCGCCCAAAAAGTCTGAGACCTCCTTTCCATAATGGAAAAGTGGCCCCACCGTATATAAACAGAAACTGTTAGGTTGGTTAAAGGTTGTAGAGAGTTTGTTGGTCCATTTGTAGTGGATGATATATTTGCTGTTTTATTATTTCTGATCACCTGCCTTTTGACCCAAGCATCTTTATCTGCCAGACACTTAATGCATATTAGCAGCAATGTGCAGAAGCTGTGTCTAACAGACAAAATGGTCAAAGATGGTCCTGTACATCTTGTTTATTAAAACACAAAAAAAATGTTTTCAATAAGCCTTTATCAGTATGCTAACTTTTCTATTTCACTCAAATGTAAAAAACTGCCCTTGATTTTTCTTTCTTTATTTGTTTTTATCTATAGTGTAATCAAATATGCAAAAACAAGATTGCGATCCATCAGCAATGTTTGCTGTACAGTAATGTAGCATGGCTTATATCAGCATGCTGTCATGCTGACAATTAGTATATTAAAGCTACTTTAGCAGGTGTAATGTTGACAATCCTTGTCATTTTAGTCTATCTTAATTTTCTGAGTTGCACCAAACACAAAGTACAGTTGAGTCCTGATGGGAATGTCATCAGAATGCAAGGTAAAATTTGGACCTGGATATGGAGCTAAGGTCAGGGGATCACCACATACATTTGGTGTTGAGAGAAGCCATCACTGAGGAGGAAATTTTAATTTTATATTTTAATTTTAAGTATAAACCAGGAGGGATGATGAGATGAAGTTATAGATGAACACAGGTTTGACATCATTAGTGGAGCTAGGGAGGTCTCCATTGATCAGACGAAATAATCTGCTCCTTCCCCAGACACCCACACATCCATTTCGAGTAAGCCAAATTAATAAATCTGAGACAAGGAAGTTGCCAAACACCATATGAATAGTCTTATGTGTTGTAAAGGGCTCTCCCTACATAAAAACACTACACAGACATCGACACCGCCCTCCTCATGCCTCTTATTCACACATACACACATATTTCCTGTTCCCATCTGTCCTACACTTGAACACACACCTTCCCCTGGGTTTTGAGGTGACAGTGACGTTGACAGTTTGAGCACAGCCTGGGTGGGTTTTTTCTTCTGCGACAAGTAAAATTAGCAGTCTGCGAGCAATCCTTTCTCTCGTGGGATTTTTTTTTTGACTGCCTGTCCACTATCCCTTCTCCCTTTCTCTGGCTGCTCTGTTCAGTGGCCCGCCACATCGTTTCTCTCCCCTGTCACCATACACACATATATGCACACTGTTTCTCTCCTCTGTCAGCTTCTCTGTGCTGCCTGACGACTTAATAGCTCCCAGTGAGTGGATTTGAGCACTCTGCCTGTGCGTGTTTACACGCACTTGTCACGCCCGCAATATTCATATGGTGATGAGAAATATTCATTTCTGGAAGGGGAGAGGGGGTTGGAAGGTAGCGATGCCCCAGAGAGAGGGAGATGAGATAGGAGACATGTGAAGAACTCGGAGCCCGAGGACTGTTGATGCCCTTCTTGTGTCCAGTCTCTCAATCTGTCTTCAAACCACTGGATTCTGTTCCTTCTCCCTGTCTCTCCAACTGTCTCATTTTTTCTCTCTCGCATCCACACAACCTTCAGTTTAGAGCCACCCATGCTGCCAATCATAGTTTGTTGTTGTTACATGGCTACATCGCTCCACTGGTAACTCCAGTCTTCAGCTGTTGGCTGCTACCACTGGAGCATTGGTGCTGAGGAACCTCACAGTGGCAGTATATTGTTTAGACAACTTCTTATTGGAAAACTGTCCTTCGTCTTGGGTTCGGATTTTGCAAATATCTCCTACCATATTATCCTGTTGCTCTTCCACACCATTGTTGGACAAATTTGATCTGGAGCCTTGATCCAATCTGAAGTTCTGCACAGACAGGGTCCAAATTTAGCACTCGCCAGTCACCAAATGCAAGTAAATTTTGTCTTTGGCGAGTAAATTATGGTCCTACGCGTGAGAGAAAGCTGCTAGTTGCTGTCACTGTTTAAAAATAGCTGTCACTTCAATCTGCTGTATCCGCCGCACTGCACGTGACGTGCGTAGGACGTAATTGCGGCAGTCATCAAACTACGCGAATTTGGGATAGAGTAGCAGCTACAAACAAAGACGGTGTTGTGAGTTTGTGCTGCCGGGCGGCGATGGCGTTCCCTTGCAGGTGCTGTTTGTAAAGTGTGGTTATTTTGTGATTAGGGAGGATATATTCAACATTACTTAATTGTGTGAGATCTTGAAAAAGGGGGATTTTAAAACTGCTGTAATTTGGTTACATCAGGGTTGTATAGTGTTGTATACCTAAACATCGGATGGACAACGAACAAAGTGTTTGCAGAGTAACAAGACAGTTCCTACACTGGTGCTAAATTGGTGAAGAGAAGTTAACATGCAGAGCCAGAGAGAAGTGGGTTTCCTCTTTTCTGCTTCTCCTCCTCCTCTATCCGCTATTGTCAAGTGAGCGGATGGGCTGTGGCCTGGGACTTATCTTGACACCAGAGCAGCAATCACAGGCTGTGAGATTGAGCGCTGTTTATTTTGTGTCAATGTGTCTGCGCTACGACCCTAGGGCCAGAATGCAAACACACACACACACACGCGCACAACACAACACACACACACACAGATTCATTCACGGCATTGCTCACTCAATCACCGCCCACCCCTTTAAATGAATGGATGATATCTTGCCTTTCACTATTCACATCTCTGTTTCTCTCCCTCAGCAGTATGATGCTTAATCTCAGTGTTGCTCTGTTTTGTCTGATACGGGGCCGCACCAATGCATTTTTTATTCTCTATCTTATATTGCTTTTTTATTCAAGGCCATGTGTGTCTGTATTTGTGTGTCTTTACTTTTGCCTGGGTTAATGTGTGTGTTTGTGTGTGTGTGTGTGGGGGGGATTTTAGTGGATTGTAAATTTAGACTGCATTTGTGAGTGTATGCATGTGTGTTTAAGTTTGCAGACATAAGGTTGCTCCCAGTCTAAAGAGTAAATTGTCTCACTAACAAAGCAGCATTTGTAAACACTGGTGACCAATATGGCAGGCTTCACTTATTGACTGACAGCTGACATTGGCCAAGCCCCGTGGTATTGTAACTCGTGGCAAAAAACTTTAGCCTTTGTGTGTGTGTGCGTTTGTGCACGTGTACTCCTCCCTCCATTTCACTAATCTCAAGGCTCTGTCAGTTTTGTCTGCCTACCTTTGTCACTGTCAATGATGTCACTTATCAAAAAGAGCAAGTCAGTCCACCCCCTCAACATCCCTCTAAAGAAAGATAGAATCAAAAACCAAAATAGAAAAACAAGTAAATAAAACTTTCTTTGTGTGTGTGTGTGTGTACGTTTGTATGTCAGTGCTCTAGTCAAGACCACCTTTTTTCGAATCCAACACCAGGGCCAATTGAGACTGAGTCAAGTCCAAGTCCAAAAAGTTTTGAGTCCAAGTCAAGACCGAGTCCAAATGAGACAGACAGTCAAGACTGAGACAGAAAAAAAGAATTTCTTTCTTTAAGACCACTTACCTCTTCATAATGAATGTGATGCGAGAGACAGAATATCTTCTATTTTAAGATAATAATTTTGCAGTATTATTTGTAACGATCAAAAACCAAGTGCAGAGTAACAATGTTGTATGATCAAATTAGGACTAATTTACTTTGAGTATAGATATTTCACTTAAAAGTCACATAAAGCTAAAGTGCAATTTCATATTTACACCATAATCTTTTTATTATGGTGTAACAAAAACATTCTGAACTGCCAATGGAAAATGTAACATATTACAGTCACATGTTAAGCAACACAGTCACTAAAATTTTTTTCCCATTCTTCAACAAAGCAGCCAGGCATATACCAGGCTGCCAACAATGCCCGTTCTAGATAGATTTGGAATTCATGAATGTTTTTGTTTTTTCACTTGGACTTTTCCTGAAATGTGGTCCCTTTTTTTTTTTACAGAGCTGATTCATTACAGCGAAGAATAAGTATAATTTGATCTATCACCAGCTGAGCTGCAGGTGCAAATGCTGACATCATCACACACACACACACACACACAAACACACACACACACAATCTCTCTCACACTAGGTGTTAAAGTACTCTGTTGCCCAACCTCTTCTGCCCTTCTCCATTTCTCTATTTCACTCTCTGTTGCTCTACCACTCTGTCTTCCTCTTTTTTCACGCCCTGTCTTCTTCTTCTCCTTTTATGTCTTTTCTTTGTCCCTCTTTCTCTTTACATTTTGCCCTCAGCTTGTTGGTGCTCATGGGGAGATTCAGTACAAAAAACTTTCCAGTCAAACTACCACTCTCGTTTATCAAATGGAAAACAAGAATAACTTGCCAAATCAAAAAATCAAGTAAAAATTTTTATGCTCAGTAACTTGTCAAAGTTCAGGAACAGTTTAAGATAAATCATTCTAAACATGCTGCCTGTTGTTTGATATTACAAATTGTGCACATTGCAATTTAAAGTCATACAGGTGAGGCAAATCCTTGGTGAACGATCAAGAACATCTAAAAATGATCCTAGACCAGTTAACAGCCTCAGTTTGGTTCCTGAGCTATTACGGGAATAGTTGCTCTCCTTATAGGTAACATATACATCATTGCATGTTCATAGTTAGCATTACACCTAATTCTGGTGGTTACTGAAAAGGAATAATTGAAGGACTGGATGCTGATTCAGGGAGACGGAAACCGTGGATGTCTTAACCAGAAGTATTTATGATAAGAGCTCAATATATATCAAGGAGATTTCTGGTTCATTTACACAGATCAACAAGTCAGTGTATGGCGCCCCAAGACAATCTGCATGTTCCCGGTCTCTGTAGTGTATTTAGTTCAGGGTAATGTCGTCATCTCCCCACGACTATGACACCTCGAGAGATACTTCAGCTGCTCGATGATTGTTGTGGCTTGCCACAGACAGATTGACCTTGCTTGGTGCCTGAGAAGACTCGTCTTTCTCAGGGGAGGATAGACAAAATCCCATGACAGTTTCTCCCTTTTGTTGACTTGTTCAACACACAAACATTAATAAAAGATAAGGACCGGGGCAGGTCTTGAAACAACAAGAACTTAAAAGAAAAGACAATAAAATTGCAAACAGAAATCAAAGAGCATCGAGCTCAGTTAATTTGGACCCCGCATCAACGCACAAGAGTCCAGTCTCCAGGACAGCATCCCTGAAGGTGTAAATGTCCTTCCGACCATAGCCATTCATCAAGGGGGCATCACATCAAACCTTTCTGCTAATCAGACTAAAAGATTGTGACCGCCAATATACTTCTTAAGTTTTTCTATTAAAATGATACATCATATACAAGGATACAATGAAACATCAACAGAAAACAGATAGCATTCATGGTTCAAAATTGAATTTATCAGCAGTGAAGCTATGTGTAGTGAAACTATGTGTGGTTCAAATTATATCCAGTGTAGATGGATAAAGACATTAATTAGCATGTGGCAGTGAATCTAAATACAAGTCATTTCATTCAATCTTGGGTGTTAGAACAGCAAATGGATAGCAGAAATTGTATTTTAATTGTTCATATGAATTACTATATTGGTTATTGGGTTTTTTCAGTGTGTATATGATTTAAACTCATCCTCCTTCTCTTCCGTTTGAATCGGGCCTTTGCAATTTCTCTATTATTTCCTCGGTGGATCATCATCACAAGAAAACTCCAACATATCTATGACAATTATAATCAGTCTCGGGCCTTTCAGGCCTCTTACCACATCATTGTGTGCTCGACCTATGACCCTGAAGGTGGTCCTCGTCGTCAGTTAACACCTGATACGGCTCTACCTGTGAGACAGGGAAACATTCTCCAGACATTGGAGAGATTTGATTAATACACATTTGTCTGATTAAAAATTTATAGAAACATGAAACCCCCACGATGTTTCCAGGAATCTGTGGAGGAGCTTGAGCCAGATCTCCTTTCTGCATCCTGTTCAAGATGTGCACCCCTGTATAAACAACATAAACAACACAGACAACAGTCTTGGCCAAGTACTATGGCTGAAATTTAACAATTATGACAATTATGGTAGCAACAGCGGCTACATCTCTGAGACAGCTCGCCATGCCAAGACCACAGATGGAAACCAGTACGATAAATATGCAACAGGGCGATCATGTGACACATGCTTCTTGTGCAGGGTGAAGCTGATGATGTTCTGAGAGACCCAAAGCCGGTGCTGAGGTGAGGGCTTGCCTTAGATCACGAAAGGCCTTGTGCACGGGAGGGCAGATACAATGTTCTTTAGACAATGCCAGTGTCTCTTTTTCTTTCTCAGCACGAAAAGCAGCTTCAAACTGTCTTTTAGACGCATGTTCCAGTGTCTCTTGTTCTTAAACTCAACTCTCTATTGTTGACCTTTGGCCTCTGTAAGGGCACTGCATGCTTCTCTCGATGTTGACTTCACTTCTCACCGCTGCCACACAAAACTCGAAAAGGCCTCCAACTGTCTTTGGAGCTAATCTGGCCCAGTCATTTGTCTGTCTTTACTGTATGTAAAAAAAATTGTATAGATCAAAATGAACTCAGATCAAAGACTGTGCAGTATTGGTACTATTAGCAACATATTTGTACTTTTCAAAAAGTTAAACTGCTTTAATGTTTGAAAATCAACAGTAATGTTGGGTCTTCATAATGATCATTTCAAAGTTGAATTTCAACTGCTTATAATTTAGAATCTTCATCTAAATCCTTGCATTCCCTGTCTTTCCCAATGCTGACTGTTTGTGTGTGTGTGTTTCTATGTGTATGTGTGTGTCTATGTGTGTGAGTATGTGCGGTGTGTGTGCGCGTGTGTGTGTGTGTGTGGTGAGCCTCTGTGTCTTAGTGTCTGACTCACAAGGTTGAAAGACATCTGCCACTGCCAGTGTTTTGTTTTCGGGCATTTATAGGAATGAAAAACATCTACTTTGCTCATTCAAATTTAAGACTTAATCTTCATTATTTTGTAAGGGTATTGTCTATCATTCTTTTCAGGCTTGATAATAATTAACAGTAATGAAACTTATTTATAATCCCAGACTCTTCTTTACTGGGAAAGTTCTTTACTTAAATAATTTTTCCCGTAAACTTTAGCATTATTTACGTATCTGAAATCCCAGACTCTTCTTTACTGGGTTAAAAAAACTCAAAGCTCTCTCTCAGAGAGCATGTTATGGCTTCAACAATCAGCTGTTTACATTCTTCAGAAGTATCGCTCATACATCTAAACACATTCAATTTCTTGTTGCTCTGCTCGTGTGACGTGATAAATCCTGGGTTAAGTTCTCCCCCCTCAGCTTTGAACAGGTCTCTGTATCGTGTGCTCCCATTGGCCAAGCCTCACGGACATCCTCCTCTGTCCAGTGACGTCATCGTAATCTGAGCCACTCTAAAAAATGCTTCTTCAATATCGTGTCTGTGTTATAGCTGCGGCATAAAATCAATTCTTCATCTGTTTTTCCAACTATTGTATAAACTTCTTCTTGCTTGTAAAAAACATTATTTCTAATTTATAGCCTTTTAAACATTAATACTTTACATCTCGTTTGAAACTGCAATCTCACGTTTGTATTTAACAATCAATGGACCACAAGGCATGAACACTGTCATCCTCTCTGTCTACCAGCAATGCCTCATTCTGGGCGAAAACTTTGTGTTGCATTTGAACCATTCTGAGGTTGCGCTCCTTATCTATGTGTGTGTTTCTTGCGGTTTACCATTAATCTCTTCTGTGGACTGATTTCTCATACGTACACATTCACTGCATGCACATTTATGACAAGCAACGTAGGCCTTCATCACAAACAACATAAATTTCTCCATAATAAAAAATGCTGCTGCATCAAAAGGTCTCCACTTTTAACACTATATTAATGAATGAGCTGTTATACAAATTCTGTGGTGTCTCTAAACAAATACTCAGAGACCTAGGATTTACACCTATGGTCAGTGTGCACAAGTACTGCGGGCCGCCTCAGGTTTCTAAAACACATCAGGGCCAATCACATCTGTTGAAAATCACAAAAGAACAAAGTATATAACCACAAAGTCCCTGGCTCCCCGACAGATGCAGGCTCTCCAATGTTTTAAGCTGTGCCTAGTTGCCCTATTTCAGACAACTCAGGACATCTCCCCCGATGAGCACAGCCTCACTGTTGGATATCTACCTGTGCCAGACTCAGCAAAAGCCAGAGCCGGAAGCAACTCTCTCACAGAGAGGACCTATGCAGTCCCACTGTACCACTGCCAGAGCACACCAGCCTCCACAAGGGCACGTTCAATCCCAATGGGATTAAAGTACTTAATGTAGTATTTCAGGTCAAACTTTAAACTTTATTTAATTCCAACTCCTTTAACTAACTTAGTTTATACATTTTCATATAATTTTTCACAGGCCAATTCTAACTTTTAAATTTTTGCCAAATTTTCAGGTTTTTTATGATTCCGTCAAACACAGACTAGGCAAGGCAGTTAAAGAATAAAACTTTAAATTTGCACTAACCAGTCTCCCTTGTATGTGGAATCCTGTTCGTCAGACCCCAGTTGAAAAGGAATAATTGAAGGAGTGGATGCTGATTCAGGGAGACGGAAACCGTGGATGTCTTAAGCAGAATGTATTTATAATAAGAGCTCAATATATATCAAGGAGATTTCTGGTTCGTTTACACAGATCAACAAGGTGATCAGTGTATGGCGCCCGAAGACAATCTGCCTGTTCCCGGTCACTGTAGTGTATTTAGTTCAGGGTAATGTCGTCATCTCCCTGCGACTATGACACCTCGACAGAGACTTCAGCTGCACGATGATTGTTATGGCTTGCCACAGACAGATTGACCTTGCTTGGTGCCTGAGAAGACTCGCCTTAACAGTTTCTCAGGGGAGGATAGACAAATTTCCACGACAGTTACAAACTCTCTACATGGCTCTTATTATGTCACAAAATTCATGCAGGTATAAACCATGTGCACGCATATGATAAGAGTGCACAGAACAGTATCCGCGAGCAGAAAGGTAAAGTGAGCATTTTAGCTCCGTGTTGCAAAATTGTGGTACCGCAAGCACAGGGCTGAGCGCAAACTGGCAGCTGCTCAAAACTGCTTGTCAAGTTGCACTTTGAGACTTTGGAGGCAGAATAGTGACCGATGCACACAGCAATGATCTGTGTTTGACATTCTGGCAGTTAGTTATTTATTTACACATGACCACTTTACACTATAGTTTTTATTTTCAGCTGTAAAAGCTGTAAAACAGTTTAGTTCAGGAGTGTGTTGTAAAATAAGTAGTGCCCTTGTACAATACGTGGTATTTTTTTCCTTGTATTTATTTCTGACAATTTTGTATTGAAACAGGACATTTTTCTGACTGAACACAGCCTATAGATATATAGGTATGTATATAAACAGAATTTAGAACTCACGTTGACTGATCAAGTCAGCTGCAGTCCATCTTGCACGCACCTTTTTCGCTTGAGTTTAAATGTTTAAACTTGAGCGGGCAAAGCGAATGAGGCGGATTTCACTTCTTCGCATCATTCACGTCGCCTGGCGCGAGCGTGTTGAGAAATTTGCATCTATTCCGGTTTTCACTTTGACTTTGTATCAATGTACAAAAATGGGGTTTGGGGTGTAATGGCACTATTACACCAAAAAATTATCAATAACTTCTCTTTTTTAGCAACGTTTGCCTGGACAATGCACAGTGGCTACTCTTTTATCAGTTATTTCACTGCTGTTTAAAACTAAACAACAAGAAGCAGCTCATTGTTCAGAAACATTAGTTTAATACGGCTTAAAAGGGAAAATATGTATCAACATCCTCATTTGTTTGATATGGATTGACTTTGAATTCTGAAGACTGTTTTAAGTTCATTCTTATAACTTCATTTCAGTTTATTCAAGATTGGTCATATTTGTACCATTGTGATTTTCAAGTTGGACTTGCATTCTAAAACCTCTATCTTCAGTCCCCATCACGGACACCCCATTGCCCCTGGAAGGCCCTCCCTGCCTGTACATTTGAAAAGAGACATGGAGAAATGAGGAAATGACCCATGCTTATCCACACAACAAGCTAGCTGTCCTCAGACAAGCATCGTAGCATTAGCAGGACTGTTGAATAGAACCATCATGGCTGCCTCCCCTGGGGAGCCAGTGATCTGCCTATGGGCTTTATGGAAAGTGGAGTTCCTGCAGAGCTGCTGAGGGTCAGAATGACGGCCAGTGTGGTCTCTTTGAGAAACTCCTCCAAGCTGCTGAAGAGAAAGTGTTTTTGTGCTATGTTCCTTTCTTGTCCTGTCTTGTCCTTCGTTTTTGTTGTATGATAATAGTCGACCCCTTAGCACCTAGGATTGGAATTGAATGATCATGACTTCAGGCCCAGTACACAGACATTGCATGTCACACAACTGTCAGAGGGGTCGCCCTGCTGTGATAGCATGCTGTGTCACACACACATTCATGAATCGTGATCACTATTCAGTATTTATTTATAAGCTGAAGTTATGTTGAGTAAAGGCATTTTTTGGCATCCCATTGCAGAGGACATGGATGTGAGGGATTCTCTTGTACCTACATATGGAAACATCAGTTTTGGAAAATTTGATATTTGTCTCAGAGGCAGGAGATCAGTGTTTCTGGCCTTTTTGGATGACAAAAGGTATCCTAGCACCTGAAAATTTGCAATGCAACTTAAAGCATTTCTTGGCTTCACTTGATCAGAGCCTGATCAGACATGAAAACATAAGAAATCCAAATATAGAAGCACCTTGACACTGCCTTTGAAGAATTGTGACACACTCCAATCCAAAGAATCATCAAGTGCAACATCATCGTTAGCAATAGATGTAGGAGCATCATCGTAGTTTTTTTATTGAAAAATATGTTTTGTAGATCATCTAATTGATCTTGTGTTGGCATTAGTAAAGTGGTCATGGCTGGTGTAGAGCTTGTCTTCTTACGAATTCTTTCATTTTTTATTTCATTGAATTAGTCCTTTGCCAGAGGATTCATCTACTTGTCTGACTGCAAGTATGTTTTAAATATTTTTATAAAACAGGTAGCTCAAATCAAGCAATCTGATTGGTTTATAGCTGTGGTATATTGAGCATATACCACGGCTATGACTAGAATAGAATTGTAATTTAGCTTGCGTGTAGCCTATGTTGAGCTGTTGAAAAGTACATACATTTATTTGTGTTAATCAATGTAAATAAAGTCAAAATCCACAACCGTTTTTTTTTTTCTTTTATTTTGGTGATTGGCAGAGAGGGGGAAATTGTTGTTGCTCCGGGAGTGAGCGAGGCGACGGAGTGAAGTTGAGAAAAACTTACGAGAGCTTAAAGCACACAGTGAGGTTGAATGGTTGTAGTTTTGGCGTGGGCAACGGCCCACAGTAGCCTGGTAACTGTCCCAACATAAATTTATACCCAGCTACCGTCTCGTAGCTTACTTTCTGAGGAACGCTACAGTGTGTTGCATAGCAACCGCCATGCGCTGTGCAGGCAGCCAAGAGGGACTACTTTTTGTTTTCGTAAAAAAAAGGCTTTTTGGACGAAATAAACTATTCAAATTGTAGTGTGTGTCTATTACTTTCATTTGGACATTGTTGTATCCATTTTATAAAAGCAATAGCTTGCTGCAGGCAAGGGTATACGCTTATTATACCACAGTTATGGGGGTCGCCGGCCATCCGCTTTGAACAACACCTCTTGTTTGGTCTAATGAGTGTTTACCATGGCCTTTCGAGAGCTATTGCTTCAATAATGTCTTTTTTCGTCCTTTAATTTCTTTAATTCCTCTGTCTTTCTCTCTCGTTTCCTCTCTCAGGTGTAGTGAAAGGTTTTATTTTGAAGATACCTGCCTCTATATAAAGTGAGATAAAGAGAGAGACCCAGATAGACAAATGTATGGAAGGAGTATGATAGGGCTAAGTGGTCTTTTGTTGCCCCAGGTTGTGCTCCGTTGGTGTCCGTGGGTGCTCTATAGAGCTTTCACTGTGATTAGAGCATCTGAGACCTCTTTTTTTTCTCTCTCTCGCTCTCTCTCTCTCTCACTCACTCACATGCTGTCAGGGTGTATTACCTGTTCATAAAGTGCAGTTAAGCTCAGCTAGAAGCCTTTCCCCATAATGCCATCTAATTCTCCATATGGCAACCAAGGTAAATGCTGTAAGAGTGAGAGGCTGGTGACCAGTGATTGATGTGGAGTGAAGTAGGCGATGAGTAGAAGGAGAAAGTGGTGGAGCAGCAGGAAAACGTGCTGGACCCGGTTTGACAATGCCTTTTATTGGAGGAGACCATGTCTGAGAGTGTTATGTAAAATATGTTTCATTTCACAAAGAAATTAAACAAGTTGGATTGGGAGGTGGAAGGTAAGGGAGACTCTCCTTGGATTAGTCCTTCTGTAATGCTGCAACGAGAAAGGTCTGAATATCCTGCATCCTACTGGGAAAATGCAATGGGATGCCACTTAATGTCAGTGTTTCTGACCAGCTAATGTGGGTTGTTTTTCAAAAACCTGCATGACTTCATTGACAGGCATGTGCCATCATCACAGGTGACAAAGGACACTATTCAGTGTCTCTAGCAGTGAGACACACACCGCTCCATTCACCGCCGTTAACCATTTCAATGCGTCCTCAATGTGTACTGAGAGTGTTTTCACCTGTACTTAGTGCTGTCCACATGTGATCGGATCACTCAGGACGGATGTTACTGCCAGGTAAAAATGGGGTCTTAGTAATCGTTAAATGTTGCTCTTAGCTTCTTTAGGAAAGAAATCAATGTTTAATGCCTTGCGTCCTCTGCGACTTTTTAAGCGCTGAAAATATTGGATGAATAAGAAAGTAATTGGCTCAAATTTACCATTTACTATTTGAACTTTTTTTTGGTTATCGCTGTCTTTATCTGATAAAAAAAAAACTAATTGGAACATTGTGATGGACATATTTTACTATTTTCAGACTTTTTTTTATGTGATTAAAGGGGCAGTAAGCGATTTTAAACCAATACACGTTATGGAAAAATCTGAGAGTATTTCCTTACAGTCCGCTAGCTGTTGGTGTTGTGTGTGCGGCAAAAAATGAAAGGTTTTCAGATTTCTTTTGAGAAACAAAAATGGCACGCAACTCACAACACCCCATGTGCAGTTTGTAAACATCACTTTCCGCCACCGTAAGAGACGTTCTACTGAATGTCGCTACGACTCAGGGGTCTTGGCCTTGTGGTTAGCGCGTCGGTCTCCGTTACCCAAGACTGCTGGTTCGAGGCAGTAGTAGTAAAATCCTTCACAACAACAAAGAAAGAGACAAGCTTTCTCCAAAATCGCTTACTGCCACTTTAATTGACTAAATTGATTGTGAAAATGATGTTGTCCTGGTGCGCAGTTTGTATTTCTCTGCTGTCTCTTTAGTACCCTTTGTCTGAAGCATACAATATAAAAAATATATTTACAAAACTTAACAAGACTTACTTTAAAAAAAGTTAATTGAGAACTGGTTTTGCAATGAAAAAGTATTTTTGCTGTAATTTTTTTCTCTTTTTCTGTCAACACTTTGTCCCTAATCCAGTAGCCACTACCCTGCCAGATATGGACAAAGAGAGCAGATTAAAGGAGAGTATAAGAGGAATAAGTAGCCAAGAAGAGGAGAAAATGAAAAAGTTACATTGGGAGAACGAAGGAAGGAGAAAAGGATAGGGAGAAGAAGGAAAAGGAGGAGGGATTGACATTGCTCTAGGGTTAGTGCTCTAAAAGGAAGTGCTAAAATCCTTTCAGCTCAGATAAAGCTATGGCCACTGCCAGGCTGCCCCAGGACATCTGCCCTGCTCATCTGCCTCTCCAATGAAACGCCAGCACACAGGGAGCCTTCAGGCAGCCCGCCACACACACATAGATGCGCCCGCATGCACAAATGCAAATACACATACAGACACTAAGTCAGGCGGAAATACACAATGTATTTCGTGTACACACTCAATGGCCTCTCATAGCGAGTTTGTCGCAGTGCAGTTTATTACAATTGATCCCCCCAGGGATCTCCTTCCTCTTCTGAACCTCCCAAATTAACACCCTGCCACCACCACTCCTTCCAATCAACACTGCCCATGCCCGTTTGAATCATCTGCACTTTTTGTTCACAAACTCATCTCTATCCACTCCATTAACCTTCCTACCCAGCTCTCACTCTCTCATAAATTGCTCGCACCCTGCCCTCTCCACAGGTCTTTTCTCATAAGTTCAGCCTTGTCAAACATGCAGAGGTACTGTGAGTAAATAATAATACTAAATATATTCAAAAGTAGCATTGTGATCTAATTCTGACCAAAACTACAAACATCACCTTGATCTTTTTAAAAATATTTTAGCAATGGCTGTATTGTGTGTTTGTAGGGGCTCAGTGAGGTAATTCAGTTGAAAAACTATCTACAGTAAGATCATTCGGAACAACTACTATTTTGTGCCAGCACAGAAAGTAAAGTCACTGCATTCAGTTGTAAATTACGTAAAAAACATTGGCAAAATGTCCACGTGTCATCAATCTTTTTCAAAACATTTCAAATAATTGCAGCATAATACACACAAAAGACAGAATGTATCATAATGGCACAATAGTGTATCAAGGGGTCCAACAAACAAGCAAACTTTCAAGCATTCAGCAGTGCAGCGTTTGGAAAAGCAGCTGCTCAACTGCACATGCAAGCCACCAAATATGCCCTCAGGAAATTTTAAATTGGCCAGCTTGATGTTGGATGGAGCATGAAAAAAAATGCTTGTTGCTGTTTATGCCATACTAAACCCACTCCCCTTTTGAGGTATGTCTGAGCCCGACAACACGATAAGAATGAGGTTGTCATGTTTCACCTGGAATTCTGAAGATGGCTATCGACATGAAATCCCATGCATTTTCAATGATTTTATTCTCATTTTAATGCTGCGTTTAACTTCAATCGTGTTAGGGTTAGGGTTGGGGTAAGTGTTCATTGTCATTGCAGACTTAAGTGAACATCAAGTGACAACTTTTTTTTAATCTATCAAAGTGAAGAATATATTGGTTTCAAACAAAACAAATAATCACAAAATCGTTATAATGCCAGCAGAAGTACCTCTCTTCTTTCCATTTCCTCTGCCACTGTCAGGGGAAACAGAAATGTGAATCTACTGTACAACCAATCACGTCACAATCTCTTATCATATTGTGGACCAACAACACGGTCCACACTGTGTGTAGCTCCGCCCACACAGTGATAGAGAACTGTCAGTAACTTATTATTCATACATCAGAAATCCATCTCAAACCATCATCTATACAGCATCTATTGTATTAAAGTGTGATGAGACTGAACCTGAAACAATTTGTTGATTCACCAGGTATTAAACTAATCAGAATTGATCAAAAGTTTAAGTTGTTTTTCGAGCAAAAATGCCACACATTCTCGTTTTCTATCCCCCTCAAGCAGTCAGTTATAGGGGCAGTTAGACAGGCAGTGATCCCTGGCATTTTGTCGCAGATAAGTAAGCTATCAAAGGAGTGGCTTTGGTCAATTTACGCAGTTAAAGTAACTTTAAATAGTTTGACACTCTCTCAACACTACCTTCTTCACAAAACACATCTCAACCCTCTCGTTTACTCTCACCTTCCCTTTGCTCTTTAACCCCCCCACACAGACACACACACACACACACACTCTCTCTCTCGCTCTCACACACACACACACCCCTCCTCTCCCCCTCAGCACCTCCTCACAATAATAGAAAATCGGGATCTCATGTTTAAGGCATTGGTGCAGTTGTTTGTCAGACTCCTGGATGCTCTCCTAGTGGATGTGATGTCTGACTCCCTCCTCTCTCACCCACTCCCTGTCTTTGTCACCCGTTTGAATAGATCCTTTTCTACCCCCTCAACCGCCCTCTAACTTTGTGCTATACTGTACCACTCATTATCATTTGGTACAACTGTGCAACAAACCGACTATCCAAATACAGTAATGGTTGTTCAGATTACCACACATATAATCAAATATATTAACCAATGAGGTGCTAGGTGAGTGAGACAAGCTCACTGTCAATGTCAATGTCAATTAGTTGGTCAACATCAAATAAATCTTTGTCAATTCCATTTCCAGTTTTTGAGTAGGAACTTATTTAAACCCCATTGTTTAATAACTTCATGTTAAAGGATCAGCAGACTCCATTGAATATTTTGGTTTTGTTCTATGAATGTGATCCATATGAATTGGACAAAACCAGGGATGCAGGACAAAGGCAGGGATGGGCTCAGTAGCAGCTTTCATGTTTTCTGTTGCCTTATGTTTTTTCACTGATACAAGAAACAACAACCTCTCATCAGTCATTTCAATCTCAGCTGTCTCAACCTAATTCTCTCTCTACACCCTTTCTCTTCTCCTCACCTATCTCCCTCTTTTCGCCAATTAACTCTCCAGCTTCCACCATCCCAGTAGGGCTGGGTGGTATACCGCTTCATACCGAATACCGTTTTTAATTTTTCGTATGATATAAATATTTAATATACTGTGATACTGGTGCTACTGGTTGGAATGTGACGAAGAGCACTCTGAGGCTGTTTGAGGGGGGACCCATTTTCCGGATTGCACCAATAAAAGGCATGCTAAAGCTCTTGAGCAGAAACCGTGATGGAGAGATCAGAAAAATAAGTTTTAGAGACCACGATGACGAAGATATAATGCCAAAGGGAGGAGCTGTGTCTGTTGTTTGGAAGATTTTCAGTTTTAAAATGTCCGACGTGGACCAAACAACTATTTACTGCAAATGTCGTCGAGCTAAAGTTGTTGCCGGGAGGAGGCAACACTAGTAATTTGCTCCACCACCTAAACCGAAAGCATGTCATGAAATACGAAGAATGTCTGAGATTAAGATCGACTTCAACAACATCAAGTAACTCTGGTGAAATAGTAAAACCAAAGTCATTCAGATGTCGCTTGAAGATGCATCAACTCGACAGACTGCCTACGACTACGGTCCAGGTCCGGACCCAGACCCACAACTCAGAGACCATTGATAATTATTAAATGTTGATGGAGCGTTTCCATTTTACTGGTGGAGGGTCACTATACAAAATGTTTTTCTATACTGTATACTCCTCCTGACAGTAGAACAGACCATTATAAACCAATCTCCCTGAGTAATTCATCACTCTGTCTGTAAAAAAAAAAGGTAAAACTCCCATGCTCACCTCCCAGTCTCTCCTTTTTTACTCACAATATACAAGCTCTGTCCTCCCTTTCTTTCTTTTGCTGCTCTCTATCCAACAAGTCCTCAATAGTGCCTCTATTGGTGACAGGAGGTATTTCTCACATATACTTTTCACCTAAGAGCATTGTTGGTTGTGATGGATAGGGTGATTCGCCAAGAATCAGCATGATGACTTTACTGAATTTAAGCAAATCCATTGAAATACACAAACTGGACGGACTTACCAGGCCCACCTCTGACGTCTAGCGGCCGTGTACATAACTACCGCTTAAGGACTGCGGTCTTAAAAAGACCGCATAAGTCGCAAAACGCTGCTTCAAAAACAATCCTTCTGGTTCGTTTCGTGGTGGAGGGCAGTATCTCTTTATTGTACTCTTCTTCAATCCCCTTCACTCCCCTCCTTTTCTTTCTTTCCTATCCTAATTGTTTATATGCATTTACATTCAAGAAACTGTATGTGACATATGACACCCTGTAATTTGACATTCTTGCCTTTCTCTAAGGAAGGAGAGAGATGCAATCCATGGCAATCTACACTGTGTGTGTGTGTGTGTGTGTGTGTGTGTGTGTGTGCGCGTGTGTGTGCGTGTGTGTAATCTAGGGTTGTCACATGGCCGCATGCCACTCTCCATATGCTAATCAATGCATGAAGCTCTGCAAAGCTCTCGTCTGCCAGCTAAACTCCACAACTCAGTGCTGATATGTCTATTAGCCACATGTCAAACTCTCTTTGTTTCTGCCTCCTCCTGTCTCTCCCCACATCTCATTCCCTCCTCACTCATTTGATTGTTCCTCCTCTCTGTGATTCTGTGCCGCTGTTTCTCCCCTACTCCCTCTTTCCATTTCTTTTTCCACACTTTATCCTCCTGTAACCTTGTGTTCCTTTGCTCCTGAAAAATCACTCTGGACTGACAATTGGTGCGCACCAGAGTAATTTCATCAAGTGCATACTCTCTAGCTCCAACCACTTTCAATGAGAAGTGCAGGGCATGATGGGATAGGTGGGGAAAGAAGCCAGCTCATAAACATTGATATTATGCTACCAAACTTGGATTAGGTTTTTCTTTGGCCTGCTTCAAATCTGTGTAAAAATGTGGATGATGAAAAGACAGGTGTGTATATTTATTAAAGCAAGAAGATGGCATAAGTTTTGACAGTTGCATTATACAATAACCAGTCCAATACTGCATTTTTTGTGAGAGTATAAAAAAAAATCCAACTACGTTATAATGTCAAATAGTATTTAAAATTTTTCAACAAAACATGAACTAAGAATCTTGATACTGATCATTGGTTGTTGACAAGAATTGTGATAAGAGGAATACTCGCCGGATATTTTACATTGAAAAAAGACAATCAACTGTTAGTGGTCCAAAGTGGATACATTTAATTTATAATTTATAATATAATTCACATATTTTTGGTGTCACTTTTTCTAAATTGTTACATCAACAACAAACATAAACAAAAACATTCTGGCTCAATCTTGTTACCGGTAACATATGATAAGAACGCCATACCCGAGCATCAATTTTTAACAAAAACTATTTTATTTACAGGTACATTATTAAATGAATTGCCAAATTTGATTAAAACAATGAGAGACTCGAAGCTGGCCTAAAAAGAACAAAAGATGAAGAAGTGTGGGCCAACTAGCAATAGGCCGTAGGACCCACAACTTCCAAAACTTTAAAGAATCTAAACTGGAAATAAAGCCGCGAAAATAGGGCTACCCGGCTCCCAGCCTCTTCAAGAAAGGAACAAAAATAAAAGGCAAACTAAGCACTATGGTGCAGGCTGATTCTGATTCAAAGAGAGATTTCCCCCAGCCACCTCCTTTTAAAAGGGACAGGGCACCATTCATCCATTCAATCATCAGGAGCACCTAGGAGAAGCACAGACAAAAGAAAGGGTTAGTACCTTCACCAATAAGGAGGAGTGCATAACATAATCGACCTCAGGCCTACTTTGGCATTGCTGTACTGAAATTCATTGTTTGGTAGTAATAGACACATTTATTATAAGCCAGGACATATCAGCCAATTACCAACAAGTTTTTCATAAGGCATAGCAATGTCAATTGGTTGTGCTCGCTCTACAAATACCATTGCTCTGCTTTTATAACATCACTGATCCTGCGGTACTGTCCTCTACAGCAAACGACACCCGAATTGTGGGTATTGAGGCAGGAGTCAGAGTCTGTCATGTTGGCAGACATGCTGACAGACAGGTAGAGGAGAGATAAAATAAGGAGTAGTTGTGAATTTGCGTTAATACTTTTGCAAGCTTTAAGACATGACAGAGAGGCAGACAGGCAGGCGGGAAACCAGGCAGACAAGATGGCAAGCAGACAGTTATAGGGGCAGTTAGACAGGCAGTCATCCCTGGCATTTTGCAGCAGATAAGTAAGCTATCAAAGGAGGGGGATAAATAGCAGAGTAAAGATTGGTCCCGGCCCCCTCAGAGAGGAGCGGGGGGCCACAATGCAGGCGTGGTGGGCAGATAGCCCCCTGCTCTCATTATACTCTGCCTAATCCAAAACGATGTTTACTTGGAGAGAGAGAGAAAGAGAGAGAGAGAGAGAGAGAGAGAGAGGGGCCACGCTTATCAAAGCCCTGCACTGCAAGTGTGTGTGTGTGTGCACGTCTGTGTGTGTATGTGTTTGAGAGAGAGGACGTTAAAATGAGCCTATTCCAATGGAAAAAGGGATCAGGAGTGTCTCCAAGGCAAACTCTGTTGGCTAGAATGTCGATGCTTATCACACACTGCCTGGCTCTACTGGTGAAAGGCGAATAGGCTATCTAAACTGCCTATTCACAGCATGTGTATTTACCATACCGGCTCGGCAGAATGATCATTTAATAATTGCTATTATTATTAACATACTGCTATTAATAGTTCAAGCTTTTATAAAGCCTGACCTAATCTGATTCAGGGGATGAAGGTCTAAAGGCTACGAAAGGCTTTTTGAAATACTAGAAAATAGAATCAGTGACATTTCTTCTTTGTCCCTGTTGACTTTTTAAGGTATTCAGGTATTAGAAAAAGCTTCAGGAAAACTAACTGAAAAATCCATTTGAATCTTGAAATTCAGTCTTCATCTATTGTGGTTTTGTTAGATCAGGATTAATCAAATCACTAATACTAACAAAAATCTACTGTATCATGAATCATTGGACCAAATAATCTTTAATTTGTGCTGACTGACTTGCTTATGGGTAGTTATAGTCCACATGGGTATATCCTCACAACCAAATCTGAATTTTACATAGAGGATATTTTTCAAACATATATTTATTGTTTTTTGTACACAGAGGATTTTGTACATTTAGTAAAGCTATTCATAAGTGATATTGGATTTACACTTATAAACATGTTTGACTTCTGTATGAGTTATAGCTTCAAAAATACGTATAAAGAGCAGTATTGCAGTTGCTTGTTTTGGTGTGCCCATCCACCCACTGAATACAGGTTTTTGTTGTAGATTCATATAGTTTTGACTGATAAGTGTATATCAAAATGTTAGTCCCAGAAATACACAGCAGTTTGGAAAACTGTTTTTTGCTGTTGTGTATTATTTAGTACTAAACACAGGCCAAACAGTAAAAGTGTTACCCCCAAAGTACCATGTATTTTTTTTTAAGTGTTTTGTCATACAGATGTCACTCTTGGTTTGTAACCTGTCAGCTACTGGTGGTGACACAAAGTAGATGTAGCTCTGTCCTGCCTCAGTGTGGTACCATGCGTACATGCACATACCCAAATCCATACTCACAAATGCACACACTTTGTACTCAATGTTTTTCAATCTGTCTCTCGTTGTCTTTAACACTCTCTCTCTCGCCCACTCTCGCTCACACACGCACGCACGCACGCACGCACACATCTACTCCATGGTCTTGTGAACTGTGTGTACCATGTCTAGGCTGGCCGGGGTAATCCCGGCCTCCACTAAAGTAGCCGTGTGAGAGGACAGATTGTTAGTTGATCATGGCGAACCGAGAGCCTTATCCCTTATTGGATCTGCCATGGAGGAGGCTTAGGAATTATCTGAGGCCTCGCTTAATGTGGAGACAGATCACCACCAGAGAGCCACGGAGCCCGAAGACACTCTGGGGGGGGGGGGGGGGGGCGCGCACTGCACTGTGTGCAAGTGTGTGTGAAAATACAGAAACAGAACGGTGTCTGTGTTTGTGTGTATCAGTATATGTAATGGTGAAAGAGGCGTCTGTGCATGCATGCACAAAGCAACATCACGGCCCACTTGACCCCATCTTGGCACCTTCTCTATCACTCTGCTGTGATTTGTGTATTTTTTGCCATCCATTCCTGTCCTTCATCCTCCCTCCCTCTTCTACTCCTCCCATTGTCATTCCTCCTGTTCCTCCTTTTCTTCCTCCTCTTGTTACACAATCTTTCCTCAGCCCATCTCATAGGGAGTCAAATAAGAGTAATTACTATTTTGAGCTTGTAAAACGTTTTTCACAAATTATTTCACAGCCTTTTGTATTGACGTAAAAAATCATTTATCTGAGAGTGTGAATTTGTAAAATATTTTTTTGTCACTGTCGCAAAAATTCTCTCCTTTCCTTTCTGTACGAGGTTATCTTATCTGTGACAGGCCGGGACAGTCGCTGTATCTGGACGTCATAGTCCTAGATTATACTCAGCATTAAAAGCATTTTTAAGGAGATATTTTGGGGCTATCCTGTCTGTTTGATGACGACATGATTCTGAGAGTTAAAAACATCACTCTGAAAGGGGCAAAGTGGGTTTTTTGGGACATCATGCACTTGATCATTTTCTGATCTGTGCAACGTAACGTTAGCTCCTGTAATAAATACTTCTGCTTAAGACTTAATGTCTCAGTCTTCCTGATTCGACTGCATCAATTTTTCCAAGACACTAACCAATTACAGTTTGTGAATGCGTAATACAGTTTTGCAGCTGAAGTTATACTGTGTGAATGTGTAATATTTTGTAGCTGTAGAAATATTTTTGTGTGTGTAATTTGACCCATATTTCATTTGCTCCCTACCTCTTCCTCCTTGCTGTTCTGTACCCCATTCACATGTTCCCTCAGTCTCCTCCCTATTCCCTCTCCTCTCTGATCATCTTCTTCCTCCTGCTCCTCCTCTATCTCTTCCTCTACTCACCCTCTTGATAGCCTTATAAAGTAGCATTCTGCCCTTAGCAGGAGACCTAACGGAGGCTGATGAAAGAAGGGATTAAAAAGGACATTTTATTTCCTGGAGATAAAAGAAAAAGAATTAGTGTGCTGCTTTTTTAAGGAAAGCTGTTGACCAAGTCCTCAAAGAGCCCCTTGAGCTGTCATCGGTAATATGTTTAATTAAACTTTAAAGCAAACATAATAGTCATTGCCAGGTCTTACACAGTATATGAACTGATCTTAGTGAATGTAATGGAGAGCTGACAATGTAGAATATGTCAGACCTAAAAAAGACCACCTGTATTTTAACCCCTGGACTAGGCCTATATGCAGTGTGCTTGAAATTGTAGACATTTAAACAGCCTAAAAAGCTGCAATCTATTGCTTTATATAAGATATAGCCACTTAATTAAAACATTTTAAATTAAATGTTTAGACTGGTATTGGGTTGTTGTAATATGCTTTGTTGTAACAGAAACCCACTAAAGAGGTCATTGTAATGATTTTTTGTCTAAGGTAATCAAACCTGCTCCACTGCAAATGTTTCCAATTTGGTTGTATGTCAGGGAATGTTCTGTTGTGTTTAAAAAAATACAACTAAAAAAGTTTAATTATATATATATATATATATATATATATATATATATATATATATATATATATATATATATATATATATATATATATATATATATATATATATATTTTAGACTGTTCTAAAGAATTCTTGGTACTGAGATGTGCATTATGGCCTCTTCTCAAATACTGTAAGGTTAGCTTGGCTTAGCTAGGCAGTTATTTTAGTTTGCCTTTCCCCAAATAGCACCTGGATCCCCATCAGATATTTGAGATAGCCCTTTAGCTACAGTAATCCCATACCTGCTGTCTGATCCCTGCCAGGGAACACCTTGGGACTCCCTAGAAAGACATGGGTGGGAAGAGGGATTCCTGGGTTACCTGGTTACCTTTTTATAGCCCGCTGTCACCATGGCCCAACTGTGGATCAGATGGATGGGCATTTCAAGCAATATTAACATAACCTTGCAGAGTTTGCAGTCCACCTCATTTAAATTTTTCTGTTTTTTAAGGAGTTCCACAAAAACCTTTCGGACAGCTGTAGTATTTTTGCTTTTGCATGTAATCTCACAGAGTCTTGTTTTACCAGTTTTGGTAATTATGGTTCGTCTACTTTTTATATTTTAAATTGCATTAAGCAAACAGCTTTTAGGTGCATCATCGCCACCTTCTGGTGGTAGTTTTGCATTATATACTATAGGTGCTGGTAAAAACAAGGGCAAAATACATATTTAAGACAAGTCACATAAACTATTTGATTTTTAATCTATTGAATACTCAAAAATATAAAAAATGTGACCTGTTCCTACTGGATAAGCAGCAGAAAACGGAGGAAAGGATGGATAAATCCATTCCTGTGCATGTGATTACTGACAGACACTGAGGCCAGATTAGCACTGCCTTACTCCTTTAAATCCTGAAGTTCAAAGGGTTAGTCCCAGGTCACTAGGATGTTGAAGGATGAGGGTTTAGGACATGGTATTATACTGTAGGTCAGTGGGTACACCTTGAATGTATCATGTATGTAGGACTTACTGAACAAGCAAAACATGGGACAGTATGCAACTGGTTGCACTTATAACTTTATTAGTATTCTTCTGTTTTACCTCAAGGCCATATTACAGAAAAAAAGACTTGAAATCATTGACACCAATTTCTGCATCAGGAAATTTGGTAAATACAATTAAAAAGGTGTAAAGCACAAACAAATATTAGTTGATGAAGCAGAAACTGTACAAAAGTCATTTAAATCACACAAAAATAACAATTATTACACCCAAGAATCTCTTTGTTAAAATACTTATTAGATTTGAATACCACAGATCCATCTTTAGAAACAAAGTATTTTTTAAAAATGTATTTCATCAGTTTCACATTATTAATTCATAAAACATGATGTCAGTGACATGAAATGTTTATTTTTTTTTATATAATATGATAAGTGCAAAGCAGACATCCAAAGCCACCATGCATAATGCACATTCACAATGTTTTTAAATTAGAAAGAAAAAGGCAGGTTGTTTTCGAAATGTGTCACAGGTTGTTTTCAAAGTAACCTGGGGAGTTAACAATGTTTATGGCACGCAACCTGCACATATTGTTTTCATGGTAACACCATGGGTCTGGACAAGGTTTAAAACCACACGCACGCACGCACGCACACACACACACACACACACACACACACACACACACACACACACACACACAAACACACACTTGCTCACAAGACTACGATGCTTCCTTTTCTCATCTAGTAATTGAAGGTGAGAAATAATTTCATTAACATCAGGAAGAGTAATCTGCTCTCTGCTCCTGATC
The DNA here is from genome assembly GCF_022379125.1 of Scophthalmus maximus. NCBI lineage: Eukaryota > Metazoa > Chordata > Actinopteri > Pleuronectiformes > Scophthalmidae > Scophthalmus > Scophthalmus maximus. The sequence goes on from NC_061524.1 coordinate 25,234,055, forward strand.
CCTTCATTTCCTACAGTGCACCTCAACCTGGGAGGTAAACACACACTGACAGGCGCCACGTACTTATCACTCATGTATACTTGCACATGCACAAACACACAGACACACACACACACACACACAGACACACAGCTCCTGTCACCTTGCGCTATTAATGTTATTGGAGTTGGGGATTAACCACCAGATTCACATATGCTTTACAAAGCTTTATTACCCAGTGCTGTCTGTCTTTCTCTCTCTCGAACACATAAACACACACACAAGCACATAACTTTCTATAAAAGGAAGTTAATCTTGGACTGTGGGCACCATTTAGTGGACAGAAACAAGATCATAGTAAATAGCATGAAATCCTGGCTAGCCATATAAATTGCAGTATTTTACAGAATGCTGTCTGGACTAAACCCTAAACTGAACTCAAGGCATCTTGGCTGAATACATACAGATGTGTAGACACATAGAAAGCAATAGTCAGGAGGTTTTGTCCAAATTATCCACATGGAACCTTCTTCGTCACCTTCAGGGTGGTGTGGTGTTACATTACTGATGCCCCTCATTAATGGTATACATGTCCAGATATTTAGCCTGCTAGATATCTGGCAGATGTTGGAGAGGTCGCGTCGTTGGTTCACATACAGCAATCGAGTGCAATCGTGAATTTCCTCAGATTTGGGGTTTTTGTGGGCGAGCTCCAGAAGTTGTCGGCGAGTGGAAAATCTGCCTTAAAAATCGTATTGTGTGAACTCAGCATCAGAGGATGGAAAACGTCGAAATTACACTTTATAGGATTCAACAAAATGAGTGTAATGATAAAATTGATTAAAAAATGTTTTAATTCATTCATTCCTGACATTTCCTTATCCATAAGGATATATCCTTATTTGTGTTTGGAATAAGCACAGTATGATGAGTTAAAGACTGACCTGGCTCATTGGTTGTTTTATTGTCTAGTTAGATGCCTGATAATGGGTTTTATAGCTTTTTATGATTAATTAAAGGCACACATACTATTTTTTCAATTGGATAAGAGCAAAATTAGCATTTGATTTTTTCAGTTTGGTTCCTTATTAAATATGTTTCATTATGTAGCCTTACTCAAACAAAGAAAATGTCTCATATTTTCCCCATGCATCAAAGGATTAGTCTTGGGATATCCTATAGTCTTCTTGACTAAGGTTTGACAAAACTACAGCTGATTTAGGAAATGAATTGGTACTTTTAAAAACATTTAGCCTGTGACCCATTTTAAAAATATAAAAAAAGTATATGATCAGTATACAGGACATGACAAGTATGACATAAGGAGTAATACATTGTTGGCTTTAAACATTTAATGGGGGGTCATTGGCCCAAAAAATTAAAAAAATTGCCATTTTGATTATTTAAACAAATACATGTTCATCACAACTAATGTTTAAAGAATACAAATCCAGGAAATATTAAATCAAAGAAAATGTTTACAAGAACACAACAAGCAACACAAATCCAGCATACATTATTCCATGGCAGCATGGCATGTATACATTTTTGGCTGAAGGTGTTTTACAGATTAAATTTAAAATTATTTAAATCCCACATGTCTTTGCATTTTTTAAACACATAGTATAGCTGCTCTGGCTGTGTGTGTGTGTGTGTGTGTGTGTGTGTGTGTGTGTGTGTGTGTGTGTGTGTGTGTGCGCGCGCGTGCGCGTGGGTGCGTGCGTGTGTTGTCAGGTCAAGATGTGTAAAGCGTGTTTTTTTCTAATGGGGAAAAGGAATATTTGGACATTTTATCAATAGGCATTATTAAATCCTGCTTGCTTGAGCTAATCTTGGCGGACCGCAGTAAGAGGAAAGAGAGAGAGCAAGAGTGAGTGAGAGAGATAGATACAGAGAGGGAGAGTGAGAGAGCAGTGATGTCTGCCCCATGAGGTGAAGAGAGACTGCCTCTAAGCCGCTTATTATATTGACTACCACCTTTTCTCTATCTTCCCCTTACCCTCCCTTCCTGTTCTCTCTTGCTCATTTTCTATCTCTGCTCCCTCACTTGCCTTCTCCAGCTCATTCTACGTAGATCCCCTCATTCTTTTTTCTCAACAACTCCATCACTTAAACGCACACGCACACGCACGCACACACGCACACACGCACAGAGCACCAAGCTGAACCTTTTTGTTCAAAGCCAGAAGCAAAAAGCTAAGTTTTATTCAAATGAATGTTTACTTCTTCTCCTGCCAAGATGTGTGTATTTGTCTGTGGCTGCATGTATGTGTGTGTGTGTGTGTGTGTGTGTGTGTGTGTGTGTGTGTGTGTGTGTGTGTGTGTGTGTGTGTGTGTGTGTTGAGAGGAAAATAGCAGCAAGCATGCAAGTGTGTGCATGTTAGTGTGTGTTTCTTGCACAGCAGAAGGAGAAGGGCTGACAGTAGGTGATAAGCCAGACAGGCCTGCATGCTGAGATTATCACCCACAGGACCCCCTGTCTCTCTCTCTCTCTCTCGCTCACACACACAAACACACACACACACACACACACACACACACACACACACACACACACACACACTCACACACACACACACACACACAATGTATAGACAGTGCCCAAAGAGAATAATGTGTTGCAAGGATTTAGGATAGACAGACAAACAGAGGCAGAGAAGCCTTGGATCACAGGCAAGGTAGAAACCACGAGAGAAGAAAATTAACACAAACTGGAAAATACAATGCATCCAATTATGTTTCACTGAACACTCAGTTTTTTTGTCAATGTCAATGTCAATGTGTTTTGATGTTTAGACACTGAAATCAAAGCACTGTGTCACACTAGAAATGATAGATAAATGTTGGCAAATCCTGAGTGAATAACCGTCTCTTGGTCTCTTTCTGACTCAGGTGTGTGGCCGTCTGAAGAGGTGATGGCTCATTACTGTCTGCAGAAACGACAAACGTTCAGGTGAGTTATTCCTCTCTTTGAAACCTTTTAACTTCATCATCAACAGACTCAACCGTTTCACCAAGAAAACTAAGACTAACAATTTTGATTAAGACTAACATGTAGATCAGAAAATCCTTGTTTTTAATGCTGTATTTAAACTTTTGTCAGTTTAGCAAGCCCATAAAGATGAAGACACTTAAGAGTTTTTCAGTTTGCTATAACAATTTAACATCGGTAAAGCATTTACCACTTAGATTTTGAAACATATATTATTGTGAACAAATCAAAAAGATGCTTGGCAGCATATAATGGCCCTCTTTCAACTGTGATTTGTTTCACATGAAATCATTATGCTTGTTGCAATGACAGCTTGTGAAACTACAGTAGGGAAAGGCAGGAAGACACAATCTGAAAATGTTTTTCCTCTTTAAGGGGCAGTAAGGGATTTTAAACCAATACACTTTTTTTGTAAAAATCAGCAAATATTTCCTCACCTTCCACTAGCTGTCAGTTCTGTGTTTTTCCTGGCTCTGTAATCTGAAAACAAAAAAAGTGGTGCGGACCGCACCTCACAACAATGTGTGTGTAGTTTGTGAACATCACTCCCCGACACGTTAATGGACGCGCTAGAGAATTACATTGTTACTCAGGGGTTTTGGCCTCAGTTAGTGTGTCGGTCTCCCATACCCAAGGCTGCGGGGTTGCAACCCGGCCAGTGCAGTAAAGTCATCAACAATAACAAAGAGAGACACAAGCTTTCTCAAAAATCGCTTACTCCCCATTAAATTAAAATGAGAGGATAAGGGAACATTTTAAACACAAATTACTGTCAACAAAGTGGAGGAGAGTAGCATCAGCTTTGAAAATACTAACACAAAGCTGCTGTTTAACATTTTATCAAATGTAATTACACCAAATTATATAAATTCTTCTGCATTTCAACCGTTAATCTACTACAACACTGAGGCTTTTTTCAAGTCCATAAATTTAGTTCTCAGAAAAACTAGTCAGCAACATCAATTTCCCGAAAATCCTGTCATAAATGCTTGCTGCACGTGTCATTCTGTGCCTTCCCATGCCATGCTGAGTTCTGTGCTGCTCTTTCCCCTGCTGCCGTCTGCTGAGCACTGGCCTGCCCTGCGGCACAGGGCTGAAAAGCACCCAGGCACCTTTGATTTCCTCTCAAGGTGGAACATCACCCTTTGATTTCCTGTTTTAACATTCAAGAGGCGGGAGGCGAGGAAGAGAAGGGTATTGATCAGAGCAGTGTAGTGAAGGTCAGAAAGAGAGGGAGGGAGGCAGGGTAGGATGAAAGAGGACAGGGTAAAAATGGAGGGGAAGGGGAGATGAAAGGAGGAAGAGGATCGAGAGAGGGGTTGAATGAGCATGCAAGCAACAGGATTCCGTGTGTGTGTGTGTGTGTGTGTGTTTTCTCAGATATCCTGCTGATTGAGCTTGTGCTTCTCAATGTTCAGTATTCAGCTTTCAAGTTGATGGTTGAATTGATATTTCGAACCCTGCTGTGTTTATTGTATGTGTTTGTGAGTGTGTGTATGTACAAATGTCTACAGCTACTGTACAGCATCTGTGTGTGTGTGTGTGTGTGTGTGTGTGTGTGTGTGTGTGTGTGTGTGTGTGTGTGTGTGTGTGTGTGTGTGTGTGTGTGTGTGTGTGTGTGTGTGTGTGTGTGTGTGTGTGCTAAACTGTTAGGTGGGGATCAGCAAGGTGAATCTGACTGTCACTCATCTCTCTCTTCTCTTGTGTTTCTCAGAGGTGCCGTGTGTGAGTTAGGAGGAGGTATGACTTGTCTGGCAGGCCTAATGGTAAGTGACACACATGACACACACACACACACACACACACACACACACACACAAAAACATGCTCTGATACACACATTCACATATACCATACCACAGTCTGTTAGCCATAGGGTTTATTAGCCAGAGTCTTAAGGGCCCCTCCACATAGCAGGCGTCAGTGTCCCATCGATCGACTAGATGCCTTTCTGTGTGTGTGTGTGTGTGTGTGTGTGTGTGTGTGTGTGTGTGTGTGTGTGTGTGTGTGTGTGTGTGTGTGTGTGTGAGAGAGTGCGTGCGAGAGTGCGTGCGTGCATGCGTGTGTGTCGATGAGAGCATAAGCCTGGTTTTATCTCCTGGCAGTCAATACACCATGTTTTGACATCAGTGGCTTACGATGGAATCCTTCCATCTCACCTCTCCTCCTCCTGCCTCCTTCATCCATCACTGACACCACATTCATTTTTTTTTTCTTTTCTGTTGTCCATGTGAACTGTTCATTAATTATTCCTTTAGCTGCTACAATTTCTCCATCGCTGCAATTTGTACTGCCACTTGCAAGATACTGAAAGCTCATATCATGGTCCTTACTTTAATCCTGGCTGTCTTCTGTGCTTAACAACTATGCTGACATATCTTGCACTGATGAGCATGGTGGAGGTTTCAGGTCACCCTAATAACTTGGCCATTTGGCTGGTCAGTTAATTGGCCCATGTCACGTGACCAAACTGAAATAGCTCAGCAACTAGTGGGTGGATAGCCATGACATTTTGGACAGACATTTGTGGTCCTCAGAGTAAAAATCCTCCATAATATCTTCATTGTTCAACTTGCAGGTCAGATTTTCAACTGGTGCCAACAGCAGGTTGATATTTTTAGTATGGAATGAAATATCTTGACAACTACTGAATGGATCACCATGAAATGTGCTCATATTGCTTTGACTTAACTTACTTGATCTCTCAACTTGTCCTCAAGCGCCATCATCCAGTCAAACTAATGGTGGTCCCCTCAGCCCCAGGTGTAATCTATTAGCAAATGTAACCATTCTAACACATTACATGAAGATGGTGAACAGGGTAAACATTACCTGATCAACTCCTGTTTACATTGTTAGTCTAATGGTGACAGTATGATTTAGCTCAAAACAACCTGTGCCTCTGTAGGGTTAGGGTAATATCAAAATGAGGCTGTGTGTTAGTTCATAATGCGGTGGCTAAAAACTCCTGAAACAAGTTCTAAGAATCTCACACAACTGAACTGTTTAAAGCATCATATCAAAATATTCCAATCGCTTTTAAAGGGCCAATATTGTACACCTTTCTGGTGTTTTATTTGAAGTTTTGAGTATCCTTTTTATATCTCAATATGGTTTTATAGCTCTTTTTACATGAGCTCTGAAAAGAAACAGGTAGATTTTGGCCTGTCTAATTAATATGTAATGAGCCTCTCTTCTGACTGGCCGACCGTTTTCTGAGTGACGCACGGCCAGGCCAACCACCTCCTCTGTTCACCGTTTGTCTGTTCACCCTGCTCAGAGCCGTGCTGTCCCGGGGCATGGCAGCTTCTGCCCTGGAGAAACTATCTCTCTAAAACGCAAAATGTATCGTTAACCGGTGGGAGTGGCGGCCCGCAATGCAGAAGAAGCCAGAGAGATCTGCTGAGGGACTGGAAGCTGGACAAAGCTAGACAAAGCTGACGTGGAGCTGTTGCTGGGGCAGAGACGCCGGCTGTCCTGGACGGTGAAGAAGCAGGCGCTCGCTGCCTCAGTCACAGCGGCGTGTCTCAGCGGAGGTCCGGCGTGAGACACGCCAAACCTCTGCTGTGGTCCTCCAGCTGTGACTGCGGCGGCCTGTCTCCCTCTCATCAACAGTCACTGCGGAGGTCCGCCCGCTCCCTCACCATCCAGAACAGCCGGCGTAGATGGTGTAACTCTGGGCACATCACTGTCAAAGAGCAGCTGTGCTGTAGGGACATCGAGCTGTTAGCCGTAAGCATGAGGCCCTACTATTAACCAAGGGGATTCTCACATGTTATTGCGGGGTATATTCCCCCCTCAGCTAATGGTGACGCAGCTTGTGATGTCCTGCACTTAGCTGTGAGCAGACTTCAGTCCCAGCACCCACAGGCCCTTTAGGACATTAAGGCTCTCCTTAAGGAGAAATAGAGGGCCTAAACTGTACTTTGGGTTTACCAGGTCTGTCTGGCAGCCTTCTCCTCCCTCGATCCAGCTCACCAACAGTTGGTTATCAGTTGACAGCTCTCTTCAGCCAAGTGTTCAGAACATATGTCTGCATATCTGCCTTAGATTTTCTGGTACCAAATACACTTATGAACAACCTTATGCTCAAACATGGTGCTTGTTAAGTCCAATAACAATAACAGGTTACAATCAGGCAGGCCGTTCCTTCCAATCAGGTCCTTTAGGTTTCTCCCTCATTGCCCACATGATTGTCGAAGTCCCCCAGCAGAACTACAGACTCCCCAGTCGAGATCCTTTCTAGGACACCACCCAGCGACTCCAAGAAGGCAGGGTACTCTGAATTGCTGGTCGGTGCATAAGCACGTACAGCAGCCAGAGCCTTCCCCCCAGCAACCCAGAGCCGCAAAGATGCGACCCGCTTGTTTACCGTGAAAAAACTCAAATAAACTAGAGAGTGTTTTGAAGTCTGTATATAGCAATTCTGTCCCAGTTAAACAGCCATGAAAGTGTTTGTTTGGTCCAATTTAACCTGCAGGAGTTTTAAATAATCATTTTAAAATAAACAGTTGATCAGCACTCTGGAACAGAGCGTCAGCTTAAAAGACACTGTCAATCTGTGATGACAGCTGCAAAAGAAGAAATAAATTGAGATGAGTAAAAACAAGCTCTGAATGTCTCAGAAATGACCTCTCATGTAATGAGAGAATGTATTCCAGACTCTAGATTACTGCGGGGCATGCTACTTTTGTGTTACTCTTGATTGTAGAGTAATATATTTGCTTCAGTAAATCATATGGATACTTATTCTGCTTCTGTTGCAGACGTCATAACTATTTGATCACTATAATCACTACTGTCACTGTGGAAGCTTAAGTATTGTGATGGTGGTGCTGTTATATATTTTATATATTTTATTTCCATTTGTCTTTTTACATAACTAACCCTAGAGGTCTGCGGTCTTTAAAATGGCCACATACTTCGTTATACACTGTTTCAAGAAGCAAGGGGTCATTTATTTAGTTAGTTACATAGATAATTATACTGGTGTAATTTTCTATCCTTCATATCTCTTTGTCTCTTATTGGAAATCTGCTAAAAATTGTAGCCATTGTTAAATCTGATGACCCAACTCTTGTTCCAAACCAGTTTTTATTCTACCGGACAGGCCCAGAGCATAATCAGTAACAAAAATTATCAATTATTAGAACAACATGTTCAATCTTCTTAATTAACTTTGATCATGTTTTTCAGATTATCTGTAGGAATTACTTTGTTTTGGTTCGATATTAGATTAAAAACTTCACAGCAGTGTGCTGTTTGGCATTAAAACTATATGCAATTAAACTTTATTTGTATATAGTGTTGGTGGTGGGTGGGGGGGTGTAGCCAATGGGTAGCCAGGTTGGGCTCCTCATCTTTCAGCTGGATGCCGTGGTTCAGCCTGGAGGTTACTTCCTCCATTTGAGCAGATGGTGGAATACACAGTGCTCAGTGACCCCCTCACACACCCTGCAGCGCCTGGACATGTGTGTGTGTGTGTGGGTGGTGCTGGTGTGTGAAAGCATGCATGTGTGAGTGTTCTATTTGTTTCAGAAATGTGCATATACTGTATATTTTACATCATGTATTTTCTATATGCCATAGTGAAGATTACATTGAACACAACACAGTAGCTACTTGGACTTAAGCTCACACATGTCCATATGCACACACACTCCTTAACAGAAATTGACAGACTGACACACACTTGCTGATATAAAAAAGCATCGGCAAAGAAAAGAAAATGTGAAATGACGAGCTACTAAAGCTAAAGCACATACCTCTCTATCTATACCTCCCTCACACAGAGACACATAGCGCTGCGCAAATCTTTCTATCAATTTTCCTGTCTTTTCTCTTTCTCTTCGGCTCTCATAGTCTTCACCGCAAAGTTATATGAAGGGCATCAGGCAGGCCCAGCGAGCCGAGTGCAGAGTGACAGCGGCGAACGGAGTGATGGCTCGGCCCGATAAACACCCAGCATCAAATGAAAAGGCTCTGCGCTTGCCATCATCCCCTGTCACAATGCAATTACTGAACAGAGTGATAGCAAGATAGCAGCCCCCACCGCTAGCCACAATGATAAAAGTATTGACTGATTTGATTGAATGATTAAAATAATGCAGACATAAAAATGGGGTGAAGAGAGAGAGGGAAATAGCAGAGAGGAGAGGGAGCAATGGAAATACATGGTGGGGTGGGCTACCAAGAGTTAGGCCTTGTAGAAATGTGTGTGTGTGAGTGTGTGTAGTGTGTGTGGATGTGCGTGCGTGTGTGTTCAGATTTCCGCTTCATCAAAGGGTGCTTTAGGTTTTGTTCTTTTGTTCTGTGTTGTTTCATTTCTCTGTCTCTCTGTCTCTCAGGTAGCCATTTGTGCTGACGTGAAGGAAGTTCTGCTATCAGATGGGAATGAGAAGTCCATTCAGAGTATCCTTTCATCGTCCTCTCTCTTTCTCTTTCTGTTCTATCTCTCTATCTCTGCCACATTCATCTAGCTCACATTTATTCATAAGCATTCATATGAATTTGTTTCTGTTAATACTTATCTTTTTATAAGTGTTTCAAATTGTAATTTGTTGTTTGTTCATGTATTCTCTCACATAAAAATCACATTCATTAATGTATATATAACAAATTTCATGTGTTATAAATTCATATGTACTATATTGAAATACATTCAAATGATGATGAACACGCATTTGTGAGTACCCCAAGTTATTCAAATCATTGTACGTATTTATAACTCTTATTTTTCACTTGTAGATCATGTGATACATACTTCTGACCATTTTGAGACCATTTTCTCTCCATAGCCCTGCACTAAGTATAAATGTGTCTGTAAAGTAGCGTAGCTTTGGTGTTTGAGCCCTAAAACCAGAGGTGGGGTTCAAGTCAAGGAATTATAGCCATCCACGTCTTTTATCTTTAGGCAGAAGCAGCAGATGGGGCACACGGTGACAAATATCCAGCAGTAGTGCGCAACATGGCATCTACCAATCCCAGCTGCCCTCAATGCCAGTTTAAGAGCACAGTAATTGCCATCCTGTCAGATTTAGCTTGAGACTTCATCTAATGCTTAGGCTAGAGTTAGGGCCTGATGAGTGTTTTTGAGGCAGGACCAATCAATGTTTGTTTAAAATGTTTGGCCTATAATTATGTTTTGGAGCAAATCTTTAAATCAGATTTTTTTTTTCTTGCCAACATTTTTGGCTGGGTGGGTTATTGATCAACTCTGGCAGCTTGCAAACCATCTTGCTCTTCTTTTTTATTCTACACTTGTCAATGTCTTATCTCCTCCGTAGACACTTTTTCTTTCTCATCTTCTATCATCAATCCTGTCCTTTTTATCCCATCCTTCCAGATCTTGCTTTATTCTCTTAAGACATATAAACACAAGGAAAAGATGATCTGACTCATTAAGGTGGTTTCACAAAATCAGGAAATATAAATGTTATGTTGGTAAATGCACCCATTTACCAACATGACACTTTCATATTTTGCCCTGCTTACAACTTATCTGTCTCAACCAGCTACAAGGCTCCTTTACTGATCATAATAAGACATATTATAACATTATGGAGCCTGTAAAACACATACACAAAGATACACAAACAATACACCATTGACCGACTGTTTTGTTTCACAGAACAAATACGTTAAGATAATTGTCAGCGAGAATTGATTGAACACATGAGAGGGGGCATCGAGAGAGACAAATAGATTGTTCTGGACTCCATGTTGGCCCATTCACATACTGCAGGCACCAAGCATTTCCTCTCACTGAGGAAGCTGTTGGACTCAGCCTTGTTTCGCGTGGCCTTATTTTGCAGCTCATGGTACAATAGAAAGAGATCATGAGTTGCGATAGCACAGTTTTATTCAGTGAAATAGATTAGAAGATAATTCAGAAAAATAAGTTGTGAATAGACAACATTTAACTAGATATCTAGAACATACACTTTTCCTTTTCCTTAGAAGTTGTTGAAACATACACACTAACACACACACACACACACACACATACACACACACACACACACACACACACACACACACACACACACACACACACACACACACACACACACACACACAGACAAACAAACAAACACACCATAGAAAGGAGTGACTCTGTTGCTGTGACCTTGAATACTCACTTTGAAAATCAATTGAAATGTTCCATTAAGAATGATTGATGCATGTCATTGGCTACTTGTCCACTTCAAGGATTGGGAGCAAATATTCCTCCACTTTAATGGTCAATAAAACCCCAAACTCTCTCTCTCATTCACATTTTCCTCTTATTTCTTTATTTGTGTTTTTAACTGATGTGTGTTTGTGCATGAACTGACCTATCCACCAGTGGTGTGCTAGTGATGAGATTACAGTAAGCTGCTCTGCTCTTTGCCCTTTCATCCCTTTGCATAATACACTGATGCACAGGTGTCCTCTGTGTGTCTGTGTGTGTGTATGTGTGTGTGTGTGTGTGTGTGTGTATATATTTGCTTGTTTGTTCTCTACTTATGCTTATGTATGTGCACTTGTATATAAATTTATGCTAACCTATTGTGTCTCTGTTTCTGGGTGGCCTCTATGATTTTCTTTTTTTGGCTCTCCAGCTATCAATTCCTCTATCAACTTATCACGCCTTCCTGTTCTCTCTCTATTTCTCCTCATGTCTCTCACTGTCTCTCTCTCTTGCTCTCTGTTTTTGTCGATTGGATTTGTCTCAGCTCTTTGCAGGATTTAATGACGAGAAAATCCTAATTGAATTGCTTTGCAACTCCACAGGCCAGTGTCTTAATAGACAACTTGACATCAATCGCCCTGCCTATGTGTGAGTTCATCTGCATGGGTGTTTGTGTGTTTTTGTGAGAGGGATGGTGTGAGGATGTGTATCTGTGGTTAAAAGCCTTCCCATTGATCCTGCTAGATGCTGCTGTGATCTTCATCTGCTGGCAGGGTCCCACCCTTGAGATAATCTCTGGTCATTCATGCTTTCTCTATTAGAATTCTACCATATATATTTTTAATTGAAGATGTTCTTACTTACAGTTTCTGTTTCTTGATAATGACAAAACACTCCAAAACCAAATATTCTTTCACAGGACATTTGGTAGTTTGAATCTCCTAATTAGTTATAGAAATGTAAGTGGAAGAGGTAGGTGACCAATGTTCTTTCATTCATCCTATCCAAATTTCACATTTAAAATATGCTATGTTTCAAACAAAGAGTTTTGAATATATTGCAAAAGATTTTCATTTGGCAAAAGATCAATTTAATTTGCAAATATATATTGAATCCAATATGCATAGAATTTAATTTCATGGTAACATCTTTCAAACTGTTCCAATGGCAAACCTTTTTATTGGGTGAAAAATGCTATAAGATTGTCTGGATGGAAATTAATGTTGCGTCTTTGCCAACCAATTATCAATTACACCAAACTCTGTGTCCGTGTCTTTTTTTATCCGCAACTGAGTGCCAGACATGGACATTTTTTTAATTCCACACATTTTCGCTTTAATTAGAGGCCTAACTGTGGGAATAAGCACATACAGTTTTAACTGTGATTTTCTATTCTAAAAAATGTTAGCCATATGTACTGTGTAGAAATAGAGGGAACATTTAATTAATTTATTATGGTATTCTTATGCACAACTGAGAATAAATTGTGTGTCTATGATGAATCCTTGACCCTGCTTTATCAGATGTACGAGGGCTGATCGAGAGAAACAGGCAAGATGGAAGGTTTGGGTCAAGACATGTATCTGCCAGGTGAGCTCATTGCACTTTAAGGAAATATAAATGACATGAGCTCTGGACTCTTTATCACTGCCGTCGATAGAAGAGTGGGAATCCAATGAGTCAAGAACAACTGTCTGCCATGTACAGGATGCATTTACAGCTTTGGTGGCCCTGGTGGCAATATAAATACTAACGTTGAAATATACAGACACAAACTTCCAGGCTTAATCGAGTAACAACATCTCCAACAAACAAAAAAGAAGATTGTGGTGATTAATAGACATGTATTTCAACTATTTGAATTTGTCTTTGAACAAATATGAAATTGTTATCTACTGAATTATTGCATGGCCATGGGTACTGTATGTGTAGTTCTTTCCATTCGTAGATACCTTAACTTTGCTATTGGCTGACATTTTCACATGATAATGGGAAATAGTTTTGTTCAATTTATGCTATTGTTAATTATCTGTAAGTAATGGATCGGACCAATGTTTTAAAAATAAGACATGTCCTTATACGATCAAATTGTATGATTCTCTTGTGAGCCGATTGATGATTAAATCAAACAATATTTCTAACTTTAATAAATGTCAGTTTTATGAATTTTTACATTGTTATGCCTTTAAATTTAAAAAATAAATTACAAAAGATCTAACTTTACTTGCTATGTACAGCAAGTAGAATATGTGTTACACTGTACGTGTGTTTACACAAATAATTAGCCAAGCAAAATGACCGCCACTGGTAGGGAGTTCTCACCCAGAAACCATCAACTTTAAACACACACACACACAAACGCACGCACATGCACACACACACACACACACACACACACACACACACACACACACACACACACACACACACACAGAGTTCTCATTCCTTCGTTGATGCCCCGTCACACACAAACCTCTCATATGCAAGGATGGACTAAAGCATAGTTAATTGTTGTCCCAGTCTCAAAAAGGCATTTTCATTGACTGACTGTTTGGCTCCCCTACCTCTTTTTTCTCTCTTCATTTCTCCCTCCTGCACATATTAACACAAGTGGAAGATGGAGTGAAAAAGTAGATGTATAATTAGGCTACATTGATTTGATTGTTATCTTTTCAGATTATGCCTGCTTTCATCGCCACTATGCAAAAGAGGGCGAAGGGCACGGTGCAATTGGACAAGGGGAAGGAGAGGGAGGGTCATGTTGCGTGATTGTTTGGTGTGTGCTTATGCATGTGTATGTGTGTGCGTGTTTTGGGACCTCCTGGCGCGAATCAAGATTGTGTTTCTAGCGGGGCCTAATGTTTTGTTTACTGAGTGTTAATAATGCCTAATTAATAATCCCCTTAATCTGCTTGACAGAGAGAAAGAGAGGGGGAGAGAGAATGAAATTGTAATGGAAAAAGAGACGGAGAATCAGCATCAGAGAGAGACTTTACACAATCTGGGTCAAACTAATTTCTGCCAAATAAAAGGGAGGCACTTGTAACTAGAGTTGCAACGGTATGAGATCTTCAAGGTATGATAACCATGTCAGAAAATATCACGGTTATAACGGTATATGGTAGTTTACTATTATTTTATATTATTATTAATATTATTATTTATTTTGTTGGTTGTAGATGGTTGAGGTGGAGCTCTTTTTAACTGTTTTGTATCAAACTGCAACTAATAATTTCACAGTAGTTTTCATTATGGATAAATCTGCTGGTTATTTTCTCGACGAATTGTTTGATTGTTTGGTCTATAATATTTCTGAAAATAGTGTGAAATGCCATCATGAGTACTAAACAATTATTAAGATAGGTGCCAGATTACCCTAGACAGATTGATCCTGTCAAACACACATTGTGTGTGTTTATAGGGTCAGATTGGGGTCAGGGTGTGTCTCCAAGTCGGAGTTTACCGAGCAGACAGACAACGTGTTGTTTAATCGTTCACACATTTGTTCGTTAGAAATTAAAGTTATTAACAGGACACATATTTTGATCAGCACGGAGGGATGGTGTTCACGAAGATTGGCAAACATGTTGGAAGTGTTTAAGCAGCCACTTTGCGTCCGCATTTCTTACATGTTGGATTCCCATCCTCCAGGACAACAAGACGTTAATTTTTTGGTTACCCAAAGTAATCCCAGGCTAGTGATTTTACTTCCTGTACGGGGAGTGGAGATCAGTTGAGTCGCCTCTCTGCCATTTCTCTTCTATGTTGAAGGCGTGTGGCGCCAATTGCCGAGTCTGACAAGGTAGTCCAGTAGGAAAGCAGATGTGTGGGTGAGATTCTCAGTTCATTGTTTTTTTTCTCAAAACTGGTATAAAGCAAATGTCTATTGTATGATAATCATCAAATTTTACATCATGGTATATCGTAAAACCAGATTTTGATCCAGCCCTATTTGAAACCCAAAAAAACATACTTCTACTACTTCAGCAATGAACAGACAAGGCCAGGTGGCAGATTGTCTTAGCACCAGAATGTGTGACCAGTTACTGAGAAAGACAATAATGACATATTGACTGTGACCACAACCTGGCCATTAAGACTGGTGGACAAAGACAAATTTGAAACCCAGAGAAAGCTGACTGTGCCACTCCTATCAAAAACAAGACATTAAGACAGAGCAAAACTTCTAGCTCAGAATTTGGCTCACTCTTCAACACATTATCAAACCCTAATGTAATGTTAATTGTCGAAGAAACGGACATCGCCGTAGCACACAGTTTGTGTGTGTGTGTGTGTGTGTGTGTGTGTGTGTGTGTGTATGTGTGCGTGTGCGTGCATGCGTGCATGCATTCATATGGTATAAATGTCAATATCAGAAACTCCCTCTCTTTACCTCATAGATAACATGCCCTTCCCTCCACATTCTCTATTAAAGCATAAAAACAGTCGGGGTCAGAGAGAGCGAGGTGTCAGGCAGCAAGAAGGCCAAACTGTTGCAAAGAGAAAGGAAGCAGTGAAGGACAAAAGACAGACAAACTGCTGTTGCTCGTTGTGCAGTTTCATGAAATCTGTCGTTGTTCTTTTACAAACTCTGCAAAGACTTAACTTTGATCTCTGTTTTATGTGTGTGTGTTACAGGGTGGTGAGGTGGGACAGTGAGTCTGACATTTCAGCACTGGAGGGTCACTTTGACATCGTCATGTGTGCAGACTGGTAGGTTTAAACACACACACGTCTCTGTAGGTGTGAGGACATTTACATAATGCATTCCTCAACCCTAACCTAAACCCATTTCCAACCCTTAAACCAAACAGCCTTTGAAATTGTAAGGCCAAAAATGTCCTCACAACAATGGTTTTGAACCAAAATGGGTTCTCACAACCATAGAAAGACAGGTGCACACACGCGCGCATGCATGCACACACACACACACATGCTCTGATGCCCGCCTGCCTCCATTTTACACCAAATTGCCTCGTTTTCATGCTTGGTGTCCCAGCAAATGGATGACTTAGGCAAATTGCAAATAATTGCGCCTTGAGAAAGGGAGGAGACACAGTATGAAGAAAGAGATGGAGTTGAGGGCGGAGCAGAAATGGAGATGGAAATGGTGAGATAGAGCAACATAAATATAACAATTAGCCCATTGGTCATTGAAATGTAGATCTTGTGGCTAATCAAGATTTTCACCTGTTTTATCGTTCATGCATCAGGGTTTTTAGTGTATCCAGCACCATGACCTTCATGGAACAATATGAAGAAATAAGAAGATCGGTGAAAGTGAATGCTCCTCTTAAATGTGATTCAAGACATATTAACTTTTAAATGAGATATATAATGCTTTTTCAGTTTTTCCCTTTCCTCTAAGTGTGTTAAACAGGTTGTTCGTGTATGTCAAAAGCTCTGCAACGTTAGAAAACCGAATGTCCGCAGTAAAGGGAGCCCTCAGCTCGACAGAAAATACTGCTCCTTAAGCCTCTGAAATGCTGATGCTTTCACAACATTGTGATATCACCATGTTATGAAAGCTCTAGCATTTCAGGGTTTCATGATGTTATGAAAGTGCATAAGGAACACCTGGCGACTTGTCTCGATTCCCCCAAACAATGCCAGGTAAAGCGAGATTGGAGGTAGATACTTCCTACATGGGCTGGAAGCGGTTAACCTATCACTAGGGCTTAATTGGGATGGAGGCCTTAAAGAGACAGAAGCTGAAAGTGTTTCAAAAAGAGGCTGTAAAGAAGACCTATAGGAATTGACTGTATGAGGATCATTATAGCATTTAAATCCTATTCAAGTAATAACCGCAATAATTACAATTTTGAGCGTGTATACGAGCATGATACGTCTACCTAAATAAGTTAAGATTTAAAACATGTAAATTATAGTTATGATAAGTTAGAATCTGAAGTCAGAACAAAGAGACAAATTATCATAATTTGGAGGGTCTGAACTTCTTATAGTCTCTGGATGGGATCCTTCCAGCTACTCCACTGCTCCATGGGACTGTGATACAGAAACGTTTTGGGTGATAACACATGTAGTGGTTCTCGTCCTGGTAACAACTTGGCCTTCATTAGCGGTAAAGGCAACTGAACGTATAATCCTTATCCCTCAGTTGTCTCAGAATACTTCAAAATAATCATACAGATATCAGGAGGACAGACGGTAGTTGTTGAAGCAAAACAACACGCTTGGAAAATGTTGCCCTCTCTTGGTTTATGTCTCTTCTTAATCTATGGCAGTTTAGGGATCTGCCTTAGAATTGGAAGACAGGCATGGTTATTCCAATTTTTTAGGACTGGTCATGGAATAATGGAACAGCACCTTCCTTTAGGCTATTTTATGTTTTTTAGATGTGACAGCATTTATGTCCATTTAGCCTCCACCACACCTGCACACTCACTTTCACATATGCACATACAAACACTCACATGATGAGAAGATGGACATGCTGTTGACTATAGCAAAAGTACAAAACTACTTTCCAAAACACTGAATAAAATAAGCTTCTGTACGGTATGTGTATATCTATCTGCAGGATTGAGTGCATGTGTGCTAAGTGCAGCATTAGCAAATGCTGTTATCATTATTGTAATGTCACGGTCATTACAGGTAATAGTCAGGTACAGCACCCAGATAAGAAAGAGAGCAGGCAGCTAATAGAGGATATTTTACAGTGGATCTATGCATCATATGTGTTTATGATAGATAGAAGCAGGTTGTGTGAGAGAGTAAATTTATTGTGAATTTTTTCAGGTTTCAGCTTTGGCATGCTTTGGCAATGGGTCTGTATGTATGTGCGTGTGCATTTGGGCTGCAAGATGTTTTTTTGTGTAGTGCCATCTTTTTTGTGTGTGTGTGTGTATGAGTGAGTGACTGTGTGATAATTGCAGTGGTGTTGGTTGAAGAGTGATGGCTACCCGATTAACGGTTGCGTCATTGTGATGATCACCTGCGAAAAGGTCAACAACGCGGCTTCCACTCCGATTAATTATAGCTCCTACCAGGAGTAATGGAACCACTGCTGAGAGGAGAGCATAAGAGAGCAGGGGAGAAAGGAAAGGAGAAGAGTTTGGTGAAACATTGTGTATCAGTAGTCCATTGTTCGCTAAATTCTTTGGCCATCCTGCCTATTTTTATAGAGGGGTATCATGCAGTGGAAGAATTGTTGAGTATTGAAGTGGACTTCCAGTTAAATTTGTTACCTTTGTGGTTTTAAAGTATGAATCTTACACAGCTTCAGTAACTTTTTAACGTGATGAAATTAAACCACTCATAAAAGACATTAGGAACCGTATCTGTGTGATGTCATAACCGGGAAACTAAATAATTTAAAAAGTCTGAATCATAGGTTACTATATGGTAGAGATCTGGATAGTGCCAGAGTTATGTCAAATTACTTCTTGTGAAACTGATTTCAAAAATGTCATTCAAATGTATATTGTATATTCTGTAAGTATACAGTAGTGATACTCATTCGTCATAGAAATAGAGAAACATCCCACTAATGCTGCCAGTTGTTATTGTCGTTATGACAGTTTAACAACCTTAAAGGGGCAGTAAGCGATTCCGAAGCAAAACACGTTTTGTAAAAATCAGTGAAAATTTCTTTTTTTTCCAAGCGTACTTTGGCCATGTATTTCTACACCAACTCGCGCCGGTCTAGAGAATCAGCGTATCACTTCGCAAATCAGCTGACTCAGAGCTACCGCGGCTGATTAAAGAGACACGAGAAAACAAAAATGAGTGACTATGAAAGCGATGAAGACATGCCATTCACTGTGCACGTAAAAGGATACCTTTATGATTTGAACAGCTGATTTGCAGTGATACGCTGACTCTCTGCACCAGCGCAAGTTGGTGTAGAAATACATGGCTAAAGTACGCTTGGAAAAAAAACAAATGAAATTAAATATTTTGTTTTGGAAAGAATTTAAAAACGTGGCATAGAAGATATTTTTTGGTGGTCCCCTTTTCAAAAGTAGAGCTCTGACTTTTGCTACATCCACTTCTCCTCCAAACTCCATAAAATTACAGCGCTGATCACCATCTCCATAAGGTAACATATTAAATATGCATAAGTACCTCATACAACCCCAATTCAAAATCACGTGCTGGCAGACGAGTCAGGAGCGTCCATACAACAAGCTTCATATGCGCACTCGTGCCGTGGAAAAGTCCACAGTTGGTGTTGTTAGGACAGGTGGATGTGCCTCACCACAGCGGGTGGTTAACTGCTCCACACGCCAGAGAAGGCACGTCAAATAATGAATCCATGCTGAATATATGAAGGTAAATATGTTGCAAAATGCAAGCGCTTGTAGACTGGATTTGTGAACATGTAGAATACAATGTGAAATTGAAAAAAATTGAATCTGTATGTTGAAATTTTCACTCAAAAAAATCCACACCTGTGTTCTGAATTTGAAGTCACACAAAAATATTCACAAATATGTAGATTGACATTTACATGAATACAATGGCAGCTGCAAACTTGTAATGTAACATTAATCGATTACTTTTTTTTAACAGCCACAACACACTCATTACAACCTCTCAAATCTGCCACTGCAACTTCACAAGTGACAAATAGCGAATATGGTTTTAAAGTAAGCACTAATTCACAGCCACCTAGGAAACAAATGCATTTAAGAAAATATAATTCTTGTAAGATCGCATAGAGATGGATTTGATCTATCCACAGTAAAAGTCCTAAAACTGAAAGTCTCCGTTTATCACTGTGATCCACGCCCACTTAACGTGCCGTGTCGGTCACATATTGATACATTATGTCATCATCCAGGTAACGTTTTGATCTGGGTTCACGTTAATCAATCCCTTACCGAACTAAGCGACTAAAAATCTACAGTCAAGCATTTATGTTAAGAAAAAGGCATGAGACAAAAATAAAGTTTAGTTATTATTTATAGTTTTTCTTCAATCATCACCACTTATATTTGATCTCCTCCTGTGGATCAGTGCAACCAATTATTTTGTGTGTTTTGACAGTATTGTATTAGGTTAGATCGTTACAAAAGTATTTTTTGTCATCATGAGAAAACAATCTTGATTAATTCGGGTATTTCCTGAGATGAGCTGATGGTAACCGCTTTAGGTGAACCTGGATGATGATATAATGTATCAATATGTGACCGACACCGGCACGTTAAGTGGCCGTGGCTCACGGTGATATGCGGAGACCTTCAGTTGTAGGACTTTTGCTGTGGAGATATCGAATCCAGCTCCATTCGATCTAACAAGAATTATATTTTCTCAAATGCATTTGTTTCCTAGGTGGCTGTGAATTAGTGCTTACTTTAAAACCATAATCGCCGCGGTATATATGATTTTTTTTTTTTGAGTGAAAATTTCAACACAGGTTCAAATTCTTCCATTTTGCAACATATTTACCTTCATAGTGGAGGGCTATGTGCCTCCTCACATGTGTGTGTGTGTGTGTGTTTGAGAGAAAAAAAGAAAGAGGGATGGATTCCTACAGTGAGCATGTGGATGGCAGAGAATCCTTAGCTGGGATGTTGGCATGTCTGCATTTTCCTAAAGCTGTCCATGTGTGGGAACTGAGATAAAGCTGTGTGTGTTTGTGTGTTCATGTGGGTGTGTATGGATTCGCGCGTGCATGTCTATGCATCTGTGTACGTGTACATACTATTTTACAATATCAATGTAATTTGCATCTTGTACATTCACACATGCACTTTTTATGAGGATGAACACGTGTTAGGTGTACAATATATACTTAAAGAGGTAGTAAGCGATTTTTGTTGATTTTTAGGATGGAAGCATCTTTCGGCGCTGATGAACAAGCATTTGACCGAAACTACCCGAAATCATCAAATCCTCCCACAAAGCCGGCAACATTCATTCACAGAGTCACAGAATCATCATCAAAGATATCTCCTCTCTGTGTGCTCTAGTCTGTTGACATGTTTGCGTCACTCAACAGACGACACATGATTTGTCAGCATCCTTTGGTAAATAAACCAAGAGGTCCCAGACTAATACTCATTTGCACTATAGTACCACCCTGGACAATGGACAGAAATATATAACGGCAATCTGTAGCACTTTGATGTTGAGACAATAAATAAGCATATATATTTCTTTCATCATCGATCAAGGAACAACATCGTTTTGATCGTGGTCAATAAACTTTTGGGGGTTTTGCCATTCTGTGCCTCTGTACTTTCTACTGCACCGTGGATCAAAAGTCCTTCAGAAGTCATTCTTAAAGCTTGATTACATTCTGTGGGAGTCAAAAGACATTGCTTATACAAATTAAATTAATATTTTTTTGGAAAAAAAAAAATCTAGTTATTGATTTGATTCATTTATGCATTTCTTGTCTTTCTCTTGGTTATGCAACAAGGATTCTTAGAGGCATTTGTGCATGATTATTATTATTATTATTGGTTAAACAAAAGCTGTCCCTCTGATACACACATAGAATAACCTTTGTCAACTTGTCTCTTGTTGTTTTTGTGTTGTTGCTACATCGCCATCATATCTTTTCTTTCAGAACTGCAGTACTTCTATTTTTTACTTTTACTTGCCCTAATGAAACAGTGTCAACCAATTAGTATTTGTGCTAAATAGAGCATGACACCATTTTAATATTATTTGAATTTTTGTCAAAGGTCTATTGAACATTTTTATCAAGCTAAAGAAGTGGTAAAATTACTTTTATTTCTTGAAAAGAATTCAAATAAGTAAAGATGACAGTTTACAAAAATATGCTGACTTTTTCATATGAATCAGGGCTTAACTGTGTCAGTGAGAAATATTTGATCAACATGTCATAACTTCTGCTGCTCAGCTCTCATTCATGTAGTACATGAATGTGGTGGTGGTGAAAAATGGCAAGTATTCAGAGTTGTTGTCATTCAGCATTTTTAGCCAACAAAAAGCTGATAGCAGATCTGAATGGTAAGTTAATTGACTTGAGATAAGTCACTTTCTAAGAATGTGATTTGAGCAACACATTCATCTACACATACTACACACTTATGTTTACTCTGAAGTCGGAGAGAGTGAAACCAGAGTTTGAAAGTTCTGTATTAAAGGGGCTGCAAGCGATTTTGGAGAAAGCTTGCTTCTGTCTTTGTTGTTGTTGTGATTTTCCTGCTCGGGCCAGGCCACGAACATTGGTTGCACTGGTGCGCCACCCTTTTCATTTAGGTGTACCAGCACATAATTTAGGTCAACCCAAAATACCTGCGCCTTTTGACACTGCAATAATACACCTATTGTACCTTTTCTTGACAGTTCACATATATATTGGTAATTTCTTAACGCATTTTGTAAATGATTGTAAACAACAATAAAGGTGCTTTTTCATGAAGATGATTTGGGACCTAAATTTTGTATATGGTAGCTTTTCTTTGACAGTTGTTATCAGCGTTAAATTTTATTATGATTTCGGAATCCTCACTGTAGGGCTGAAACGATTCCTTGAGTAATTCGGATAATTCATCGATGCAAAATGATTTGCCTCGAAGCTTCGTTTAATCAACGTAACTAACGTTGTACCACTCACTGTGTTTTCGCACGGATGATTATTACCATTGCACTACGGGCTTCTGCTGTGGACACATGCAGTGAAGATTTACGAGCCGGCGATGATTACAAAATGTATGAAGAGAGTGAAAACAGTGAAACAGGTGGAAGAAAACGTGTCCGAAGTTTGGGATAGTTTTAAGCCGATGAAAAACGAAAACTCAGTACAGAGAGTTGGGTACCCGCCAGGGCCGTCTGGTCCGTCGTTGCTATAGGTCGTTGCCCTCGGCGAACAACTCCTGTTGTTAATGGGGCAGTGCATGGAGTATGTGCAGTGTGGTGTGTGTACGTGCTGGAGCGGAGCAGCTAGAACTCTGGTGTGCATATTAGCAGCCGAAGTGCAGTAAATGTCACAGCTGATGTCCAATAATAAATGCAACACCTCAGTTACACTTGAAAGTCTCTGTGTGTCTGTTCTCCACACTGTTGAAAGGAAAATAATAATAATAGAAAATAATAATGGTCCCGGAGCAGACATCTTTGGCCCTGGAGAAACTATCTCCCTACTCCCCGACTACGGTCTGGACGACGGTCAGGATAAAAGATCAACACTCCTCTCAACAAAGCAAAAGTATTTCTTATCCGATTAATCGATGGAATAATCAAAATCACAACAGACATTGTCTTAAGGCAGAGAGAAATGCAGTGAACCCTTTGTACTGACCCTGCATATTTGCTGCACCATCAGTGGAGTTGCCCACACGTGCCAATTTCAATGCTGAGTTTGTCTAATGTTTGTTTCAGCAGCTCTGTGAAATACTTGCCTGTGGATTTTTTCACATTCCACCACAGCGAACAACCGCTCATGAATGGCATTTGTGACATATCTGACAATGATCGCACACTGGTCCTTTGATGTGACATCTTGGGTTGTATCAATTTGAACTGAAAACATTCCTGCCCTGTAAAAATATGTTTATTCAGTTTAGATAAGTTTAGTTGAACTCTGACCTATTCTAGTTCAAAGGTGAGTATTGTGCGCATGACAAAACTTCAGCGTTCATGGAGAGTAAGCTAGCGGGCGCAGCGAAGATAGGGAGCTGAACGCGGTTTCTTACCCCAAAAACATGGCAGCAAAAAGAAAGAAAACGTATAATTTTCACAGTGAATCGGAGGAAGAGAAGAAACCTGCGTGTGTCTCATTTGCGGGGCGACTGTGGCGACGGCAAAACAGCACAATGTGGAGAGACACTTCACCAGTACACACAAAAGCTACCACTAAGTACCCACCGGGAAGCACGCTACGGGCAGAAAAAGCCCGTGAGCTAAAGGCAGCTTTGGGTAAGCAGCAGTCCTTTTTCACGAGGCCGGCGAAAAATTCCCAAAAAGCAACGAAGCCTCGTTTAGAGCTGCACATTTTCTGATAAAGAAGAAGAATGCATTTTCAGACTGAGAAGTTTTCAAAGAAAGCAATGGTGATAATTGCTAACACTGTACTTAAAGACGACAAAAATGGAACCGATCTCATCTCCACTCTCTCCGATGTCCAACTGGGGGCATCTACGATGACTAGACGAGTGTCAGCTATGTCCGGTAACCTGGCCGAGCAGCAAAGTGCAGGTGGTTTAGCATCCAGTGCAACGAGTCCACGGAGAGCAGCAGTACAGCGCAGCTGTTGGTCTTTATCCGGATGGTGTTTGAAGATTTCTCCACAAAAGAAGAGCTCCTGACACTACTGCCCCTAAAGACAACTATGAGGGGAGTTTACATTTATAACACGGTGAAGAAGTTCTTCATACAGAAAAAGGTAGCATTGGAAAAGCTGGTAGCGGTGACTACAGACAGGGGCTCCTGCTATGATCCGCCGACATGCAGGTTTCATCACTCACTGTAAAGGTGACCCAGACATCCCAAAACTTCTGCATTACCACTGCATCATTCACCAACAGGCGTTATGTGCAAAAGTGATCGGCTTTGGGCACGTGATGACTCCCATTGTGAAAATCATAAACAGCATCCACTCCAAAGCGAAACAGCACAGGATATTCAAGGTGCTTATTGGAGGAGATGTCAGCAGAATATGACGACCTGGTGCTACACACCAATCCGATGGCTGAGCAGAGGACGAGTTTTACTTAGTTTTTTGTCACTTTTGGGTGAAATCAAAGAGTTCATGCAGTCCAAAGGCGAAGACGTCTCGCTGCTAGAGGACACAGAGTGGACACTCGACCTTGCATTTTTGACGTACATTACTGGGAAACTAAACCACTTGTGAGCTGCAGGGGAAAGGTAAGACTGTTGTTGATATTAAATGCATTAGAGGCCAAGATGGACATTTTCTCTGTGCATTTCAAGAGAAGAAAAATGCTGCACTTTCCCTCTGTGCAGTCGGTGCTGAAAGACAATGCTTCTGCATCTGAGACATTTGACAAAGTTGCAGAAAAGTACTGTCAAGTCATAAACAGACTTGGGCAAGAGTTTGAGAATAGGTTTTTTGACCTTGATCAGCTTGAGCCATGTGTATCATTCATTTCCAATACTTTCATGAACGTGGACATAACAGACATTGCTGAGCAACTAAGTGCAACGTTCAACTTGGATGCTGGACAGGTGGACATTGAAATCGTAACATTGCCAAATGACATCCACCTCAAAGCCTACCAGGCTGCACCAAACATTTGGTGCCTTGTTGACACAGAAAAGTACAGTGGTGTATGCAAAGCAGCTATGAAGGTTGCCAGCCTGTTTGGTTCAACCTATCTCTGCGAATCAGCATTTTCTGACGTGAACTTCATCAAGAACAAACACAGATCACGCCTCACTGATGCACATCGGCAAGACTCACTCATAGTTGCAGTGTCAAGTTACGCACCAGATTACAATACTCAGTACCCATGAAGTAGCTCTCAGTTTCAAAAAGGTTGGTGACCCCTGTTCCAGAGTATAAGCCTCTGCTGGGCCCCATCTGTAACTAAGTCCACATTTGCCTATGACTTTTATCACATCTATGATGCGTTCCATCACCTGACGCTTCTTTTTCAACTGCTCATGATGTAGAGACATTCTTTTGCCAGCCAGCAGGCTTTTTACATCTTCCCTTTTAGCCAACAGAAAGTAAACATCAGCACTATCTCCAAATGCAGAAGGGCATAGACACTGTGATGTCATCACAGCAAATAGGATCTCTTGATTGAAGAACTTCAACCTATTATGTATTCAATAATTTTATTGTAATGCATTTATGCGGCACAATGAATTCTGTCTAGCATAACTCTAAAACTATAGCTTAATGTTAACACCATTCTGAATAACTGGATATCATATAGAATCTAACATCAGTCCTGCTCTATGTATGGGTTATCTAATCTTACATGAAATAACTTTAATTTATATTGTTTACTCTGTTATCCTCTCAACCTGTCCCTTCTGCAGTCATGGCCTCTGGCTCCTCTTCCTCATTTTCAGCAGGGGTCTAGCATATCTGTTGCTCAGAGGCTACAATAAAAATCATGAAGAGGTAATTTTACTGTATACACAGATCAAGCAGATCAAGCAGGCCCAAAAGTGAAGTGAAAGTGAATTTGCTCACCGGGAATCCGCCCGAATCTCCCGATTACCCACCCCGGCCCTGTTGGTAACCATCCTTAATGTTGAGTGCACCGGTGCGACTAAGGAAAATTTTTAGTCGCACTTCACTGATTTTCTGTCACATGTCACGGATTATTTTACACAAGGAGTTGTGACAATTTTTCCGCAGTCCACTCCAAAAATATTCATAAATTAAACTGTTTTTGAGTGCTGGTGGGAAACTGGGACATCTGGACTTTGGGTAAATTTATGTGTAGTTTCAAAGTGGGAAAGATCTTTTTCTAAAAAGAAAGAATTGCTCATTACCATATATGTTAATGGTGCCCCCCTAATATAGATAAACAGAGGAGGATAGCTCCATGGTACAAGGACAATGTACAAACACGTTTCTTAAAACAGTGGCGTTCCACTAATCTAGATGATTTTCACCTAGCCTGGAAATATGGTCTAATTACAAGAAAGACCTCCGAAATGCAAGATCCACATTTTATTTGTCACTAATAGAAGAAAATAAAAACAATCCCAGGTTCCTCATCAGCACTGTAGCCAGGCTGATGCTGGCTCATAATGTATGTTTTGTTTATTTTGAAAATTCAGTTTCTTATTTTGTTTGTGTTTACTCACCTTCCTCTTGTTTCAGGGCTCCACTTCCTCACATTGTGTGTTTCCCACTTCTGTGATTGTCTTCTCAGCCCTAATGTGTTTCACCTGGTGCAATCATCTCATCCTCCTGTGTATTTAGTCTGTGTGATCCTCTGTCTTGTTGCCAGTTCGTCTTGATGATCTTTGCCTGATAGTTTTTGACATAGTCTTTTGCCTCAGCCCTTTGACTCCACATGAACCGACCTGCTTGTTATTAAAGACTCTCCTTTTTTTAATCAAGTTAAGCATTTGAGTCCAAGCCTGTGATCCATTACCATCAGAGAAAAAAATTATCAGCTTCTTTCCACTATTAGCACAGACACACTGTCCAACACAATAGCCCCAGAACCAACAATTTCAACTATATCTTTTCCCCCATAAACTGGCTGAGCTGACTTCACTGGTCACTTCATCCAAGCCACCAACCTGTCTCTTAGATCCTATTCCATCAAGGCTGTTAAAGAATGTATTACCTTAATTAACTGTTCCATATTAGATCAATTTATGTCTATTAACGGGCTATGTACCAATGGCTTTTAAGGTTGCAGTAATTAGACCCCTGCTTAAAAAGCCGACTCTAGACCCAGATATCTCTGCTAACTAAAGACCCTTATCAAACCTCCCTTTTATTTCTAAATTCCTTGAAAAATCTGCTGCTAACCAGTTATGTGATGATTTACACAGGAATAGTCTGTTTGAAGACTTTGGGAATGCTTTTGAATATCCTTTTACGTATAATTTCCTGTTGGTCCTTGGCCGATGTATTCATCTTACTGAGTACTGAGTAGTTTTTAAGGTCTGAATCAAAACCAACGTTCAGCATGGTTAATATTGTTTTCATTATTATGAAAAGAAGCAACCAAGAGAAACTGAGGCATACTTAGTGATGTCATGTGTCATGGTCTCACCCTGCAGTTTTGACAATATCCTGTAAGTTAATATGTTCACGTGTGTAAGCAGACAAATATAGCAGCAAAAGACACACACACACACACACACACACACACACACACACACACACACACACACGCCTGTGTATTGCCCCTTGACCGCCAGTCAGTTTTGACTAGAGTTTGCTGTGCCGTCCTGGGTGGGAGAGGTCAGCGTGACAATAGGCGTCTAACAGTCTAGCGGCATCAGAGGTGACCTTAAAGGGGAAGACCACTCAATTTGAGAGTTCAACCCCACCTAGGCAGTAACAGAATGTAAAACATCCCTCTGAGTGACATCAGACTTCATGCAAGTGCACCATTACCTAGTATGGCACTTATTTTTTCATCCATATCAGTGAGTGAGACTTCCCCTTGACCTCCTTGCATTCATCGATCCCCTTGTGGTTACAATGGCAAGGGCCATTTCAATTTGTATAGCATCCTTTGCAGGCCATACTTAATTACTGAACACAGGCACGCAGGAACATATTTTCACTGATTGGTGCTGCACAGTGTAAAAGCGTGCATGATATATGTGCATGTGCATGGTACGTTTTGTGAGAAAGCAGATGGAAGGATGATTCAATAAGGTGTCACTGGGTGGACTCAAACTCATGATCTCCGGCATTTGAGACGGACACCAAACCTGATGCTAAACCCACGGGAGTTTGGAACGGTCGCTAGTACTTCTCTTAAGATGTCGGCGAGTGAGGGAAACACACACAGCTGACCACTGTTACACATGCATAACAAAACAAAACATCCAAGAATTAAATCCCCTTCCAAATATTTGTGCTTGGTGACATTCTGAAAAGCTGTGCATTGATCGAGGTTAATAGAACCAGGATCATTAGGTAAATTTAGACGCTATGTCATCTATTGTCTCAGGAACACGATTGCTGACACTGGGTGGTCCATTTCACATTTTATTGTTCTATCGCACTATAGACTGTTCACGTTACAGCGCTTTAATTAGTTTAAAAATGTCTATTTTAGATAATGTTTATGGACTATTGGTGAAGTAGCATTTATCGTCGTCAGGTCAAAGGCAGAGGATGTTCTTTTTGGCATCCCTTCTGGTTTTAGATAGTAGTGATGATGGTGCTACCCTCAGCTGAAGGATATATTCTTCTTTTTTATATTTGTGATCATGGATTGTCTCACTGGCTGGATTAAATTGTCTTGCATGCTGTATATGGCCCAAAGGCCAGAGGTTCTCCAACTTTTGGGGTTAAATAATAACAGAGGAATGCAAACCAAACAAAAGTGTTGTCATGTCACAATATTTAAGTGGTGGTTGCTGAGGGCTTTAGGGATGATCTTTCATCTTGTCTGTGACTTAAAGGGGCACTAAGCAATTTTAATCACATATACTTTTTGTAGAATTCAGCCAATATTTCAACACGGTCCGATAAAAGTCGGTCCTGTGTGTACGTTGAAAAAAAATCAGCCAACCCTGGCTCTGTAAATTGAATACAAAAAAAGTGGAAGAGAATGAACCACACAACACTGTGTGTGCAGTGTATAAACATCACTCCCTGACACCTTAAAAGACATGCTTGTGACAGATGCTACGAATCAGCGGTTTTGGCCTCTTGGTTAGCGTTTGAAGGTGAGAAGTTTGTTTATTTTTGCCACGGATACCAATTCACTGGAAAAGTGAGTGCTAATTAAAACAAGGAAGTGAGCTAGTTGGGTGGAGGTAACAAATGAAAAAACACAGACACACAGAGGGCAAGAGACGGACAGTATGGCATTTAGAGGGCAACAGTATGGCATTGAGTGGAATTATGTCAAATCTGCACTTTATTGTTGCATTTTAGTAAAATTACTCCACCCTCATCTGTGATAAATAGGTAAAAACAAATAGGCACACACACACTCACACACACACAAACAGCGCATTTGTACATTTAGTGTGTGTTCCATCCCATCCAGAAACTGTCACAGTTGTATAAAATCAAATAGTTTTTTAAAAGTGATGAATGTTTGGATGAACAAATTAAGACTTATTGTATGGAAGTATAAAAATCTATTTTTGTTTATCGCTAAACTACCGATCAAACAATCTATAGAAATACACATTGACAAACACAGGTACTAGCACTAAATCATGTTCATACATGATTCATTTCAACAAGTTTGTAATGATTCAAAACAAATCAACTTCTAGTCAACTAAACTGATTATATATTTGGGTGTACTGAATCCTTACATAATCCTTTAGTTTATGTAATTTTATAATAATTCAGTTGCAATAGAATTTTCTAACTAAGTCAATACAATCTTAAGTCTTCAATAGTTAGTTCAACATTATTTTATGAATTTTGAAAATTAAAACTAAATGGGTTAAGTTATCTGATCTTAAAAATGGTTAAGTTATTAATTTGAATCAACAACGTCGGTCTCCCAAACCTGTGGCGTCGGTGTCCCAAACCTGTGGGTTTCGAGCCCCGACCAGCGCAGTCTAAAAATCAGCAACAAACAAACTTTCTCCAAAATCGCTTACTGTCCCTTTAAGCTGTTGCCCTCCAAATGACATACTGTCCGTCCCCTGCCCTCTGTGTGTGTCTGTGTTTATTTAAGTTGTTACCTCCACCCAACTAGCTCACTTCCTTGTTTTAATTAGCACTCACCTTTCCAGTGAATTGGTATCTGTGGCAAAAATAAACAAACCTCTCACCTTCAAGTCAAATAAATTTTGCACCTCTGTCTAACCTCAGACAGAATAATAAACCTAACACATACACACATCCTGATGATCCTGTAGTGCATTGTAATATTTTTTATTTAAAAAAATGCTTATATGTGTGTGTGCGCGCGCGTGTGCGTCTGTGAGTGTGTATGTATGTATATATATAGCCATATCATCACAAAGTGTGGCTATGGATACTGGTTCCTCAGTGGAGCAACCATCAGCCACCTCCTCTACATGGATGATACCAAGCTGTATGCGAGGAATCCTCAAGACATCGACTCTCTGATTCACATCATCAAGATCTATCTAACTTTATGTAAGATACAGCATGGCTTTAGCACATCAACACATCCGCCCTGCCCGTCATCAGATACCTGCTGGTATAATAACCTGGCTAAAAGGAGGAGATACAAGGTCTAGAGTTTAACCCCAAGTTCAGAACCCTGAGGCTATATACGAAGCAGAAGGAGGGAAGCCAGATCCAGGAGTACATCAGGAAAATGGCTCCAAGCAATGACCTAATAAGTGAATACCTCAGACAACAGAAACCTGATGAGGAGGAAGAGGAACCATTATTGAATGACAGGCCCTTGCATGGCATGTACCACTGACAGATAAAAGAAGTGGCTGATATTGAGCAATCCTACCAATGGCTGGAAATTGTCTCAAAGACAGCACAGATACACCAATCATGCCAGCACAAGAGCAGGTGCTTAGCACAAGATGAATAGACGCCGGGGTTTACCACACCAGACAGGACCCCTGGTGAAGGATGTGCGCAAAGACGCCCCTGAAACCATCAAGCACATAACAGCGGGATGTAAGATGCAGGCAGGTACGGTGTACATGGAACACCATAACCAAGTGGCTGGCATAGTGTGAAGGAGCATCTGCGCAAAGTATGGGCTAGAAGTCCCATGGTCAAAATGGAAAACACCTCCAAAGGTGGTTGAGAATAACAGAGCTAAGATCCTTTGTGCCTTAAAATGACCTTGAAAAGATGTGGAAAGTGAAGGTGCCAGTGGTGATCTGAGCACATGGGGCTGTAACCCCCAAACTGGGATAGTGGCTCCAGCAAATTCCAGGAACAACATCTGAGATCTCTGTCCAGAAGGGCATAGTCATAGGAACAACTAAGATACTGCGCAGATCCATCAGACCCCCAAGCAGAGGACCCGAGCTTGAAGGAGGAACCACAGGGCAGTCCTGTGTTTGGTCTGATCCCAGTGAGGAATCTGATGACAATTTTGAATGAGGAATGGTCAGAAGCAGGGATTGGAAACTTGTGTACAGATTGCCACTTCATTGGCCAGTTGGACGGATAAGTGGGATTATGTCAAATTTGCACTTTATTGTTGCATTTTAGTAAAATTACTCCACCCTCATCTGTGATAAATAGGTACAAGCACACACACACACACACAAACAGCGCACTTGTGCATTTAGACAGGTGTGGGGATGTGTTTGTTCCGTCCCACCCAGATAAGACTTATTGTATATAAGTATACAAATAATTTTTTGTTCAGCACTAAACTTAATCAAACAATCTATAGAAATACACATTGACAAGCACAGGTGCTAACCTTAATGCAATAGATCATGTACATACACGATTAATTTCAACAAGTAAGTTGATTTTGTAATGATTCAAAACAAATCAACTTTGAGTCAACTAAACTCAATATATATTTGGGTGTACTTAATCCTTACATAATCCTTTAGTTTATGTAATTTTATAATAATTCAGTTGCTATAGAATTCTCTTACTGAGTCAATACAATCTAATGGGTTAAGTTATCTGACATTAAGAATGATTCAGTAAACTTAAGTCATTCAGTTGAATCAACAGTTTGGTCTTGTGAACAGTCGCTACAGATTTGCTTTCCTTTTACATTTGCTAATTTTAAAGAGTCAGTTCTTTGATTGAGATGAAGAACTTAAAGCTGTCGGCCTTGTAGCCAGTTTGTACCAGAACAAAGACATCAGACGAAGCTTCCTTTCGTAGTGACTTCTCTCCCCTCTCCGTTAGTTTGTTTGTTTGTCAGCAGGATTACGGAAAAACTACTCAGGGGAAACAGAAATTGGTGGAAATTTGTCCAAAAGAACCCATTCAATTTTGGTGCAGATCCGGAGAAAGGGGCGGATCCAGGAATTTATTTTTTATTACTCTCTTTATCATTGCGGCATAGGCAGTAATGCATGGAACTTAATGAGAAACATCTGGCATATTAAGGCAGATGACATCTATGAGTGAGTGCAATTTTTTGCGACATGATTGAATTTAAGGGGACTGTTGGTCCTTGGCCGATGTATGCATCTTACTGAGTAGTTTTTAAGGTCTGAATCAAAACCAACGTGCAGCATGGTTAATATTGTTTTCATTATTATGAAAAGAAGCAACCAAGTCATACCTTTGAAGGTATAAAGGACACTTAACAACTTAGCAAGTTTACGTCATGTCTGTTCTCTTCAAACTACAACAAAGAGTCTGCCAGTATGCCTGTTTTGTTTCTTTGGTAAACTTTATTTAAGAAGAAGAGTGAACTTTCAGTTGTTAATTCATTTACATCATCATTTCAAGTCAAAAGAGCTCAAGTTAGAAAAACTCATGGCACCTTAATATATGTGCCATATATTAGTTCTGCTATGTAAATGTGCTAATCATATTATGTATGTCGCTGCACAAATATATAGTACCTGCAAAATTGGTCTAATTCACAATGTATATACTGTCTCCCTCACACTTACATGAAAGTTACGGTACAATGTTGTTAAAAGTGCCATGAAAAAACGTCTGTTTTTGTTCCATATCTTCATATTAACGGCAGAGTGACACATTCCAGGTAATAATTCCACAAATAGGAGGGTGCTTTGAAGTACCCCAGTAAAAGTTTGAATGAACGTGTGTGTGTGTGTGTGTGTGTGTGTGTGCGTGTGCGTGTGTGTGTGTGTATTCTGTAGGCAACTTTGTCTTTGCATGCTTGATTTTTTGATATTCTGCATTCCTTTCAGTGCCTCAACAACAGGCTGTGGCGGAAATCCAGACGTAACAAAAAGACAGAGCACCTTACTCATGCAAATTGTTGTTTCCCCTCTTCCTGTCAGTGGATTTATTTGTGAACAAACAGAAATAAATAGCCTGCTGCTTTATCTGAGCTACTATTATAGAATGCATTCTAACCTGACTGTCCCTCTCCCATTCAGTTTGTTCCTCGACCAGTACAGAGCCAGCCTGGTTGATGCTATAAGGAGATTACTGCAACCCAACGTAAGTGTGTGTGCATGTGTGTGTGTTTGCCTGTGTGTCTACTGTATATATCTCTGCTTATCCCCCTCCTCTAAACCGCCACCCACTCTTCACAGTCATAATTAAGGCTTTCCCCTTCAACCCATAAACATTAATAGTCTGACAGGATTAATATCATGTAATGCTTTAATGCTTATTATGAGCAACTTGAATGCATTGCTCTGATCTCCATCATTCTCTTTCATGCCTTCCCTTAATCATAAATCCGAGACAACTTCTCCCCTTTGGCCTCACGATAAGACCCCATGCTGTGACAGCCAAAGCAAACGGGAGGGAAAAAGCAAAAGGCTTGAAGAGATAGGGTTGAGATTTATATTCATCTGTTGGAAGAGGGGCGCAATTTGAGTACAGAGACCAGAGTGGGATATGAGGGATATCTGTTTACGAAAATGAGATGAATGGCACTGAAGGGAAGGGGATAGGGAGGAAGAAGAAGGAGGTGGGGAGGACGCAGGAACGATGAGGGAAGAAAGAGATGGATGGGTGGGAACACTATAAGGGAGGACAAGAGGAATGATCGAGGTAAGGAAAAGATTGACAGTGGAATGGAGAAATACATTTCTCTTCATCCAAAATCTCAACTTGGATTTTGTTTGAAAGAGGCTACAAAGAGGTATACAGCTCAACACCAAGTCAGTGAGGGTCAGTTCCCTCAAAACACATAACAAACCACAAAAACAGTATTCCTCACAAACCTCTACTTTCTTAAACACTGTTTTGCTCTGAATATGCCACCGATGTTGCTGTGAACTGTTTTCAACTGCTTTCTATGGAAGAAATAGTCTCCAAAAAAACTACCAGCGGAGGTACATATAAAGAACAAATTATCATTCATTGATATTAAATTCCAGTAGTGTCCAGCAATGACACACATTTCCTCAGAAGAGATTGTAGACTGTGACATGCGCAGTGACACCTACAACATGTGTCTCGTTTGCAGTTAAATGCAGAAGCTAATGTGGTTGAATGACAGATATGACATCTGGCCAGTATTGTACATCTGTGTGTTAAGTCTCTCTTTATATCTCTCTCTCTCTCTCTCTTTAATCCAGCGGAGATAATTCAGGGACTAATGTGATTTGAGTGTCAACCATCAGACTGTCGCTGCCACAATAAGCATTGGCAAATATTTGATAATTTGCTAAGCTGATTAAACAATTAACAGAGCAACAATTAATTCTCCCATCTAATGGCACTAATTTGTCATTTCTGACAAAGGTGGTCCATCCGGTTGGTCGGATCCCCCTTAATCAGCTTATTAGTGCTGGGAGGAATTTTGTCTGTTTTTTTCTGTCTTTAGTCTGTCAAACAGGGTGCTCCTGCTGTTTTCACTACGTTTGTGTTGTTTTAGCTTGTATTGTGTCCATGGGCATTTATCTGGATTTGGTGTGTGTGTGTGTGTGTGTGTGTGTGTGTGTGTGTGTGTGTGTGTGTGTGAACATTCCCGCTCCATTTAATTAAAAACATTAATAACATGATCAGCATGAAATAAAACTGAAAGATGAAGGATTTCAAAGAAACTTTGAACCTCTTGGTAATCCTCTTAGTATTTGTAGGACATCTGTGATGCATGTGCACTCTATCTCTCTCTCTCTCTCTCTCTCTCACACACACTCACACACTCTCACACACACACACACACACACACACATAGACACAAACAACAAAATAACAACTATCATTATAAAAACCTGATAAAAACTGTCTTTGTATGTAAAAATATGGGTGGAGTTTCCAAATGAATGTACTGTGCAGTATATTAATTAGACAACTCCCAAAGTACTTACACTCCTCTAATTTTCTACCCAGGGAATGGCTTTGGTTGTCGCTCCACTGCGAGGTGAAACTCTGACACTGTTTTGTCAACTGGCCCAGCAGGCCGGACTCTGCGTCTCTCAACACCAGCAGTATGATGCTCAGGTCTGGGAAGTCCACTTAGAGGTAAGACGTATGTCCAAGAAAAGAAAGACCCTCAGACAGTCAGCATTACTTCAAAGCCAAAGTGTCAAAGACACTTACTTCTTACTGAAGAAGTAAGTGTTCTTACTGAATCCTATCTCACCATAGATTTAGTGTCACATTATCATGTCATTGTTATACAGGTAAAATTGTACTATGAATAAAATTGTAAACAATCATCAGCTGTTTGTTGTTAGGTTGTTTCTAAGAATGTCTTCTGGTTTTCTTCACTGACTGTCAGCAAAATGATGACCTAGTCCATATTGTAGTGTTTGGTGGAAAAATACTTACATGCCATATATTTGTTGAGAGAGGTGACTGGTCACTTTCATTAAGCTAGTTCTTCTGTGGATAATAGCACTGTAATAAACAGGAAACAAATGCACTTGATTTATCTAGGGTGACAATATTTTAAAATTTCCAAACTTGGACACTTTAATTAGCTCATGGTATACATTTGGTTTTTTCGTCAGTGCACCTTTCAACACCATGGACAGCGCCTCAGCAGTTGGAAAATTGTTTGTCCCAAAATCAACCAAAACTTTATTTGTAAAATGTATTGTACAGAATTGCATGGATGTAGTACAAAATGTTGATTGATTGATTATCAGATTGGTGACCTGCACTGAGAGACATTTTTTGTCAGCTACCCCCCCCCCCCCCCCCCCCCCAACAAGACAAAGTAGGCCTAGAAATATCGTGTGGCCTATATAACACAAACCAAAATATAAAAACACAAAAATGTGTCTTCTTCAGCAAAACAAACAGAGTAAATATGGGTTGTTTTAATGGCAATATAGAGGGATCACTGTCTAAAAGTGGATTAAGAAACACTGTGCGACATAAAAGAGCAATTGCCTTAACTTGGCGCTGTGTGTGTGTGTGTGTGTGTGTGTGTGTGTGTGTGTGTGTGTGAGTGAGTGTGTGTGTGAGAGAGGGAGAAGAAAGGAAAAGGATAGTGAAAAAGAGAAAAACAGTGCCAGAAAGCACATGAGTAGGCCGTGTTAAAAGAAGTGGTGTCCAGCTGTTATCTCCATTACACACACAGCTACAGAAGAACGGGACAGCAAGGAGTGGGCTAAATTGGTGCACACATGTTCACCTACACTGGTGGGACAATTGAATAGACTTGCCATTAAAATGCCTGTTAAAGTAGCTTTAACCCCAGCAAGGATTTCTTTTTTTCATTTTTTCCTTCTTGCTGTACTACTTGTCGTTCTTTATACTTAGTAGTTGCAATCATTCATTGATTCTTAGTGACACTTTAGAGTCAGCACACACTTACGGAGGGTCTTACTCAAGGCAGGCTTAGGTCGAAATTACACAACCAACATTTGGTCTCCTCGCCACCCTGCAGTGACAGCTTCAGTGGCCACTGTTCTCGTGTGTCCATTGACTCCATATCATATATTTTGTCACTGTGTCACCAGTATGATCAAACCTTATCTCTTAAAATATATAAATGAATGATTGATTAAGTTAACTAATTTGTATTAGCAAACATGATTTATAGGAAACAAATTTACACACACCTTTAGTGACTTTTTAGAGATTGCCTCTAGCGACATATCTGACTTTCTGGACAAACCTTAGCTACTTTCAGCTGAGCACACCTCCATCTGCGTCTACTCAGTTCAGTGAGTAAGTTTGTCACTCAGAGGAAGACTGCACTGTGACAGAAAAAAGCAGCTCTCACACGTGAACTGCAACCTTGAACATTTCTAGAGATTACACAGAGGAGCTGTATGTTCGAACACATATGACCGAATCAGTTGAACTGAACATTAAATGGGCTTTACCCTGCCAGCTCCCTAGATCAAAGTCTGTGTCATGTCCTACTGGACCAATGTGCAAATACATAAGGTTAACTGCAGAATCACGGTGAGTAAGGCTGCTTTGATTAAGTTTTTATCATTTCTCTTGCATACTCTTCACAGGCCCCATTAGATTTTCTACAAACATGTTTGTCAGAGCTATTGTTTCTGAGTTTTATTTTTAAACAGAGTAAGTAAGCCCAATGAATTAGGGCCAAAAAAAAAGTTTAAACTTCTGTTTAGTTTCCCTTCCTATTATTAAAACAGGGGTTCGGTCTCAAGTGGAGTGGGACCAGCCAGAGAAGAGATCAATTTTTTTTTAAAAAGGATAAAAACCAGAGATCCAGAATGAAAGTATAAAGAAGGGTTAGAGAAAAAGTCCAAAGTTAAGAGGAACAGAATGAGAGAGTTGCCTCTGTGGTACAAAAGTCGATTATGTGATTGCCTTAAATTTAGAAGAAATATAGCTTTGTTCGAAGAGCCGCTGAGAGAATTGATTAGGCTTCAAGGCCACCGAATACATTCACAGAATAATTCTAATGGTTCAGCACCTCAACCTCTTGGGAAAATTGCCACTCAGACCTGTTATAGTGATGAAAATTGCTTGACAACATAATGACTGCAGTGAGAACAGTGAGAAATTCAGAATAATATTGATGTGGGTTATAAAATTCACCCTGAAATGATGCTGTTTTTCTTTCTTTTCTTTGGTATGCAATGGGATGTCACACTATTCAGCTCACTTTTGAAATGCACACTTCCATCTTAGTAACGCACAGTGTCACACAGTTACACAAACACTGTGGGGTCAGGTGCTGCATGCGGATATGGGGACATGTTGAAGTGCCCCCCTCTCAACTGAGGGTGATTAAGTCTCCTATGCTTATCTTCTAATGAACACTGAACAACCCCTGTGTGTTTTCTGGTGTGCGTGCATGTCTGTCTGTCTGTGTGTGTGTGTGTGTGTGTGTGTGTGTGTGTGTGTGTGTGTGTTAGTGTGTGTGTGTGTGTGTGTGTGTGTGTGTGTGTGTGTGTGTGTGTGTTTGTGTGTGTGTGTGTGTTAGTTAGTGCACGCCTGACTGACCATTGTAGACACACACTGTGCACATAGCTAAGAAACAAGCAATATCGCAATCCCACACAGACCAGACATCCCTCAGACTGCATATTGGCTAGACATTACACACAAACACACACACACTGCATGATGATATCACATCAAAACATACACTGCCACCGTGAGTGCGAACACACACACACACACACACACACACACACAAATGAGCAGCTGCTGCTCATTTACACCACAGATTAGCGGTCTGGTTTCTTCAGCTATATTTACTTTTTAGTGGGTGGACTAAGGCAAAAGCATGTCAGACCTGACAGTGGATTTTCTTTCAATGTGGCTTAAAACAATCAAAGATCCTTTTTAAATAATCTCCATTGAAAGGATACATGAGGAAAAGCTGAATCTGAGAGACTTATGTTACATGTTTTACTTTGTCTGAACTGTTGTAGTGTCTGTAGTTGTTAACAAAATGCTTACTGTTTACTGAATTAAATTAGATTAACTTTACCGTAGGTGCCTCAATCTTTAATTCGATTGTTTTTCCTTAGAAATAAAGCTACCATCTGCTTTCTTGAAGAAACTTTTATATGTTGTAGTAATATTTTATGAGTTGTGATGAATGTATTTATTTGCTCAGTAATTGGTTATATTTAAAGAAAATATTTAAAAAATAAGTTGAGTCTCAATATTTTTTCTCAGAATCTAGTATTGAGTGAACAGATTCTGTAATCCACTGTAACAATGAAGTGTAATTTAAATATTTGTGACATGAGGGACATGTCAACAGGGTAATATAGTTGAAATAAGTATCAAGAAATGAAATAATGACATTTCTCCCAGTCATTGTCAAGTTATCAGCCTATTCCAATGAAAAACAAAGCATTTTACACAGCCATGCAACAATATCATGTAACTGGTTGAGTTTCCATGTGTCATTTTGGCCGAGTTTACTTCTTTTCATGCTTCCTTAGTGACTCACAAGCTCCTCCATCTGGCACAGATGTTAAACAAACGTACCCCCAGTGCCAGACTTGACACACGCCAAATAAGATTTTGTTGGAATACGCAGCCTGTCTTAACATTTGCTTTGCATGTAGGTGTGGAAAAAGAGAGCAGAGAGTTTTTTTTGGGGGGGGGGGCGGGTTGCCACTCCTTACAAACCGCTACTCTGCAGTTTTCCACACATACACACACTTATGTTCTCTGACATAAAACACTCAAAGAACTGCCGACAGCAGGTGTGTGTGTGTGTGTGTGTGTGTGTGTGTGTGTGTGTGTGTGTGTGTGTGTGTGTGTGTGTGTGTGTGTGAGTGTGTGTGTGTGTGAGTGTAAGGTGTGTGCTGGGACGGGCAGACAGGGCTAGCGCGTTATCCTCTTATCCCCACTGTTGTGGAATAGAGAGGCAAGCAGCTGGAGGGACTGCAAGCAGCCTGATAATGCCAGCACTATTTCCTAACCCGCCATCTTAATCTTGTTACTCAATTGGTTGTGAAGAGAGAGTCATGAATTTTAATTTCTCTCAAACGCACACACACCCATTGCGTGTGTGTGTGTGTGTGTGTGTGTGTGTGGATCCCCCGTCTCTCTCACATGCATTAATGGTATCCCCACTGTGTCCATGCACTCATACTCTCTTTCCTGTCTCCTTCTTTTCTGCCTCCCTCCTTCAATCCCCCCCCCCCCTTCTTTGACATATCTTCCTTCACCCTTCTCTACTCGCCCTCCCTCAGCTCCCCTCTCTCTTCCCATTTCCTACATCACGACCCACTCCTCTATTTATTCAAGCCTTGTCCTCTATCCCTTCCTCTACTCGTCTCTCCATCCAGCCAATCCCTCATTCTCTGTTTCCTAATCCTGCCGAGAGCGACCCAAGACATCGGGTTCATCCATCCCTCCCTTGTCTCAGAGCCCCCTCTTCTCTATTTTTCCACCTTGTTCACTTTCTATCTGTTCTACACAAGCAGGTCAAGAATAAACAACAAAACGCAGAAGGCAGAGAAATAGAAAGGCAAAATGAGAGCACAAGAGACGTAGACAGAAGATGGGGCTAAAGTGGCAACAAAATAAATGACTTGTACCTTGGAAAGGGGGGAAAAAAATGGAAAAAATTGTGGGGGGTGGTGGGATAGGGGGTCAGGTTGAGAGCCGATTTAGCCAGCCACCCATGAAGCTGATTAGGCAGCCTGCGATCAGGAGGAACAGCTTTGCTTGTTAAACTTTTCACCTCTGCGAGCTCTCAGCCCTCACCGCGTTAAGTTCCCCCCACCCCCTCCCATCTCTCCATCCCTCCATCTATCGCTCCTTGCTCCTTCCGCCTGGTAGAATTTGAATGTGAATGCTGGCCATGGTCACCATAGCAGGCTTAGCAAAGGGGGCAGGCAGCTGCCCCTTCACGCCCAACCACCCCCTTGGCTGTCTGCTCTCCCCCACTCTTTCTCTACCCCTCTCTCTCTGTCTCTCTCTCTCTGGGGGTCACAGGTTCAACCACCAGTCGGTGCCTGGAGGGATGGCCACAGGAAGATAACACACATGAAGGGCACTTGAGGAGAAAGGGAGGGACTGAATGAGGGAGGGGAAAGGCAGACACAAGCAGTTTTTTCATTTTCAACAAAATGTACTGAAATTATTGGGGGGAAAAGGCAGAACGAGATGGTGTAGAGTAGGAGATCACTCAGTTTCTCAGGACAAGGTGTGGGAATAGGAGAGATGAGACTTTAGAGCGGTGAATGTGAAGCAGAACCTCAGTTTAAATCACCCAAACCCTCCGTGACATTGTGGTCTATACTGTATGTTGTAGTTCTGTTCTCTGGTTTACTACGTGCACTTCTGACGTACATGAATAACAACAGCAATTTATCATTGATTAACTTGTGTTTTAATTATTTGATTGTATTATTTGATTCCAATTTAGCACTTTTGCCTTTAAATTTCTCCTATAAAAGAATTATACTTTTTTTCCCCTCTGAGTTTGAAACCCAGGCCGTGTCAACGCAGTAGTCCCTTTGAAATTAATAGGGGGCTGTGTTTTTTCATGCAGTGCTTATGTCAGCCTGAGCACGGCCTGACACCCAACCAAATGAAGCTTCACATTTGCCAAATGTGTGTCAATCAATTATGCATAGTGCTGTTGTAATCCGCCATGACTACTTTGGAGCCAAAGCAGATCAAGTTATCTCTGACTTTGAAAAATACAACAGTCTATTCAAACTAAAATTAATTGTAGGAACCGGGTTTTTTTTCAATTTAACAAATTTTTCCCTATTCTGGAATCGTTTTGAATAAATACGTTTGTTTATTTAAATGTTTCACTTTAATGAATGTTTTGATATTTAAGGGTCTTTTTTTACGTTGCATATTGAATTCTGTCAGATTCAGATCTCACCTTTTTCAGTTTCACTTTTTTCACTTTTCAGATTCTGAAAAAAAATTCTGAAAGTGGGGAGAAAAATTACAATCTGAACGTGAAAAAAAGATCGGAAATTGGAAGAGTAAAATTTAGAACTGAAAAATAAGACCTCAAATATCAAGATATTTCTGAAAGTGAAAAGTGAAAATATAAAGATCAGAATAATTCCAGAATTGAATCAAAGTTTTTCAAACTTTATTTATTGAGGTTATGATGTCAAAATTGAAAAAAAACGTTCCCTTCACTTATTTTTTGTTGAATACACTATTATACTTTTTAAACTTCAAGCTCAAAACTCGAACTTGTTTTTGTCAAATATTTTCTTCAAATTAACAAAACTATTCCTTGTTTTGGCTCCATAGACTATGGCACCGACACTTAAATGACAACAGTAAATCAAAAACAACCTTGTCAGATTTGTTGCGAAATCCCACAGTCTGCAGTTGAGCTGGTAATGTAAGCAGGTTTAGGTCGGATGGAAGGTCACTTACACAGCACTTGCAATGCCGCTGACGGAAGTGGATTTTAGGGTCAGTCTGAGTTTCTGTTTGTTGTGAAGAAACCTTTTCACACAGCTCTGCCGCCCACCCCCCCAACTATATACACATAGACAGACAGTCACACACTTTCACATGAGCAAACCCAGTATACTCACTTTCTTAAGTCGCTGATTATTTGGCACGACGCTGAGCGAGCTGATTAGCGGATGCAGGCCCAAACTGCCAAGACTGCTTAAAAGGACACTGAGTGGGCACAACATGGACACCCAAGACGCACTGTGTGTGCGTGATTGAGAAAGAGAATGTCTGTGTTTGCAGCAGTGTGCACACTAAAATTGGAACAATTTGTAAATGAACTGACTAATGAAAAATTTATCTGCCACTATTTTCAGAATCAATTTATTGTTTTCGTGCACAAATGCCAAATTCCCTTGTTCTGGCTTCTCAAATATCAAAATTCCCCTACATTTCTTTGTTGCAATTTATAACTTTACAAATGTAAAGGGTTAGGGGCTGTTGGTAATCATAATGGAAAAATGTCACTACAACATCAGGTTTTATAAACAATATATATGTACATGTATATATCATGAAATTAATTGTAAATAACAGCCCTAATGCATATATATATATATATATATATATATATATATGTGTGTATTTATGTCTGTCTGTATATATCCAGCAGTCAGCTATATTGAAATATATATGTATAATTTTAAATTAGTTATTATTATTTTTTTGCTAAAGTTAAGGAATATATTCAACCAAACTTAATTATTGACTTCATGAAGATTTTTTTGTGTAGTCTGTGTAAATGCTTTTCATTTTGTGTGCTTTTCAGATGCAGAGAGAGGGAAAAGAAGCATACGACGAGAACATCCACTACCCTATCCTCCTCACCCTGACCCATGGACCTCAACCTGTCAGTCACTCTCAGTAAAACAAAATGAGTGAGCCCTCATCTCCACTGCATATTCCATACATACTCCACATATTCTTTCAGATATTTGAAGGGGATGATGCTACAGGGTCATTTTAAGAAATGTGACTTAAGACTTGCACTAAAAGAACAGTATTAGAATACACATTGTTTCAGTGTTGAATCAAATCGAGAAACAAAGAAAATCAAGTTACAGTCATATCTGAGACATTTTTGACAATATTTGAGTGTTCCTTCAAGTAGACTGCCTATTTACGTACCGGTATAAACAGGTAGCAGACTGTAGCAGACTGTATTCTGCAGTTGGTTGCTTAGTTACAGAAAATCCTACTAACGAGAACAACAATGGTGAAAAGTAAGAGCAGGGATCTTTTTTTTTTCTCAGACTGATGACCAGGTTGAACTATTATTTAAATTAAGTATTTATAACATATGCATTCACCGCTGGCAGTCGAGTCGTGACTGATTGCATTATCGTTTTTTCAAACTTCTCCGTTTAGGCATTGTAAAACTCCACAGTAGAGGTCAGTATTAAGATCTTTTTTGTGCATTGATTGCAACAGTCCATTAACTTACAGTAGAGACTGAGTAATTGCCGTTGCTGCCCAGGAGCTACAGCTTGCCTTCTACACAGCAACATCACCATGGATACAAGTCACACAGCTCTGTTGGTATTATAATCTGTGTTTAAACTGTACTGTAACTGTTTGCTCTTTCTGACTTTTATTCCACTGACACCTCCAGCTCCCACTGCACGCACAGTTTATTAAAATGTTTGCAACACGCTGCTGAAAGCGCTGAGTCTTAATCCACCTTCAGGTAGTGCCAGTCTGTCTAAAGAGAGACAGAGAATACTTGCACATTAGTTGTGATGACTCCTGCTATTTATTCCTGCATTTATTTAAAAAGTGACCCCAATACTGTGGAGTAGATTTGACAAAAAACTATATTGATATGCTGCACAGAGCAAAATTTCTTCAGTTCAAGATGA
The DNA here is from genome assembly GCF_022379125.1 of Scophthalmus maximus. Taxonomy (NCBI): domain Eukaryota; kingdom Metazoa; phylum Chordata; class Actinopteri; order Pleuronectiformes; family Scophthalmidae; genus Scophthalmus; species Scophthalmus maximus. Next base: position 25,278,565 of record NC_061524.1, read on the forward strand.
AAAGGTACAATGCAGCCACAACCATTGGACATTGGGGCTTAAAGTATTATTTCAAATGTGCAACCATAGTTTTAAAAGTCCCAAAGTCTCAAGAGCAAAAATGTTAACATATTTCAGTCCAATTGCTCCATTATTTTCTGCTGGTATTACTTTTCTGTCAAAATAGTTTAACACAGTGTTACTCAGGACTTTTCCTTCTATACAGCAGTTTCTTCTTTCCTGTGGTATTTTAAAAAACGGCAAGTGTCAGTTGGTCATTCAAACATGACATTGTACTTTTCATGAGTAAGATGTTTCCATATTTCACTGTGATCCATTGCTGTATACAACAGCCAAGAAGCTATGCAGTATCGCCTAGTGTATTAAATTGTATTGCAAAGGTATAGAAGTGTATGTAATTACATTTTTATCATTAATGTAGTTAGTTGTATACCTTTGATATCTGTGGGCTAACATACTGTACAAATGCCACCCCAACTGTGACTGTGAGCAGTAACTTTATCACTGGCTGGTGTAACATCACCACCAATACTTTGGCATCAGTAACCACTGTATACTGTGACATCTGCGCTGCTTTGCTGATTTTTGCAACATCACTCCTTCTGTTAGTGGCAAAGTCTTCACCTGGTGCAGTGCACCCAAAAGCTGTGGTGATGTCCTGTTTTAACTTGGTGATATTGTTTCTTCTTGATGTGATCTTAGTGCTGTATACCAGGACACGTACCACTTCTCACTGTGACATCGGCAGAAAGACAAGAAGCAAGTCATTGTCAGTTTTACTCAGAGACGCCCATAATCTAACAGTTTGTGTCGAAGAGAGAGATCCACAGAGGAGGATTCACGTTGCAGCTGAGAATTGCTTTGGCCAAGCATCAAAAAGGAATGCTCCTTTCCAAAACATTTATGGCATTGCATGAAGGAATGTCTCAGCTGTTTTAATTATGGAATAGAACTCCTTGATTTGTTGGTCATTTGCCGGCTATGTCCACACTAATCCTGATCTAGTTTTAAATTGGATCTACTTTTCTCAGTTTTGGCCTTCTTTCCACAATGACCCACTAAAAAACTGAACTTCAAATTTAGTTGAAACTGCATATGTCGCTTTTTGCTGTGGAGGAACTGTGAACATTTCCAAAAATATGGGTGAACAATCAGCATGTGATCTGGTCTAAACCTGCTGGTTCAAGTGTTTTTTGCATTTTCAAAAGCAGTAGCTTTAAGGAATTTCTATCTAGTTTAGGGTTTTTTGCTGGCATGCAGACAACAGAAAAATGTAGGTCTGTAGCTACATTATATATTTCAGTTGATCTACTTTAATGTGGACATGGTATAAGTTTTTCAAGTATCCTCTGCTTCGCAGTAATCAGTGGATTGTACTTTGCAGTGAGTGATACTTTTTGTGAATGAATTAAAATAAATAAATTGTCTCCAATAAACATGTTTCCCTTCTTGATTGGACAATGAAACACTTCAAATAGCTACACCATTATTTAGGTAATCATTAGGTCATTAGTTTATTTCAGCATTTCGGCATCACAAACCAATTTTTAAAAAAGACTGTTTTCACTCCATCACATTGTAGATAATAGATTTTGTGTAGCATATTTTTTTACAATAAAGGTGCATTACAGTGGTTGACAAAGCTGCTTGTTTCAAAACGTGTTACATTATGAAAAACTCAGTGTTTAATGCTCACAGGTTTAATAAAGTTTCCTTTTGGCCCAGATTGGCTGTGGCCTGTCTTTTAAACACAATGGCCTCCTGCAGGCTAAGCTGGTGCCAGACAAGGTAACACACACAGATATACACACACTTAAAGCTCACACACACATATCAAGACCAGTCAACAGTCCACTCCTTCACTGGAAGAAAAGAGAGAGGGGAAGGAAGGGGGGCAGTGGCGGGGTAGTACACAGCAGCTAATCCTGCAGGCTCACTCCTCTGTTTATCAGTCAGAAGGAGGAAGGGAGAATTAGTAGAAAGGGAGGGACCAGCAAGGCCTCCTGATCTGTCTTTTGATATTTAAAAAAAGGTCTCCTCTCTCCTCCCAAACACTCTGCCGAAGAGACAGACAGAAGAGAAAGATGCTGCTACAGACAGGCAAAGAGAGAGAGAGAGAGATAAAAGAGGATGAAGAAGACAAAGGAGGAGAAGATAAAATAAATTGGACAAGACACTGAATGGCAGGAAGGAAAGGCAAAGTGAGACAGCTGGAAATGAGGAGAAACTATATCGAAACAGCAGGGCAAAGCTTCACTCAAGAAGGAAAAGAGAAACTGACTGAGAGACTGAGATTGACTGGCGAGTGAGAGATCGAACAGAGGAAAAGAGAGAGACAGAGTGTTCCCAGCTCTACACAAGGGCCCCATTAACTTGACCACTTGCCCTTTGCACACAAAGACAGGGCCAGCCCACTGCCCCTCCCACCCAATTATCCACGATTAGGCTCAGTGCACTGTGTCAAGATGGAGAGGGAAGGAAACGAGATGTGGAGGAAGGCAACACAGCGAGGAGGGAGAAAAGGAAAGAGCGGAATGACTGGAAAGAAGTGAGGGTCAGATTGTGGAGGACGACAAAATTATTAACATGAAAGTGATTGAAACATTTGATTTGGCACCCTCCGTTGCAGACACGTGTTGCGTGAATTACTTAGTTGGTTGTCAGCTCAAAGCACAGTAATACCTAAAAAATTCTGCTTCTGTAACTTGCAAATTAACTGTATTGGCTCAAGTTTTCCTATTTGCTGCGTGTGGTCAGCTGTTGTATGTAAATGAACAGACAGTGGGCTCTATTTTATTTTAGCATTTTGTTTCTTTAATGGCAGTAGAAGGCTGATGCACCAGGCCCAAATGGTTGAACCCAGTATCTTAATTAATCATGTGTGTGATTTGTAAGGGTAGATCTACCAGATAGTATGAGAGAATGCAAAGGTTCAGATGACCCCATATAGGGGTGAACTACCACTTTGCACTGGGTATAACATAGGGCCCTATGTGTTGTCAAAGTAGAAGATATTTTCTTAAATGCTTTGGTTTTTGTGAATTTGTTTTTATTAAATCTGTTACTAGAATGGCACTTGGTAGAGAGCATGCCTCTGCCAAAAAACATAAACAAAACATAAGAAACATGAGAAAACATAACCTCATTGAAAGAGGGACAAATTCATTATTTGACCACTGGGGGACAATGGAAGCTATAAACACAACAATTACACAATTTTATGATATACAGTTGAAATGTTGAACATGCAAGGGCACACTTGCCTATTTAAACATCCCTGGGACACAGGGCAATATGAGCATTATCATTTCTAGTATTTGAAGTAATGTTCCTGAACTTGTGAACAATGTAAGTCCACAAAAATACCAAGTAAAACAACTTTAAACTTAAGTACATTCATATTTTTGGGCCATGAATGTATAAAACTACAAGTCTGTTGTGGCCAGTTTACTGTTCTTCACTGTGGTCTGCTGGGGGAGCAGCACCGTAGCAAACAGACTTCATTAAGTGATTAATAAGGCTGGCTCTGTATTAGGCTACAAGCTGGTAGACATTTGAAGTTGTGGTGGAGAGGAGGACTCTGAACAAACTGTAATCTATCGCTTCTCCAAAAGATACTCATAGAGCTTTAGACTGTTAGACGCAAATCCCGGCACATTTGCATCTTCATGTTATCATGTTTTACTGCACATTACTGGTATGTGATTGCACATACTGCACTATTTTATGTACACTATTTATATTTATATTCCTAATTCTTTTATAGGTCTGCAATTTATATTTCTTAATATGTACAGTATTTCCTATATTTTTATCTACCTATCTATCTATGTATCTATTAATTATCGTCATTACAAGAACCAATCTGCGCTTAAACAATGCATAACATTTCCTGGTCTCTCTGTTCTCTCTCCTCTCTCCCTCACTCTCTTCTGTCCCCCTCTTTCCACCCAACTCTCCTCTCTCCCCTATTTTTTTCCTCTTACCCCAACCGGTCGCGGCAGAGATTTCTTCCTGTTAAAAGGGATTATTTTTTTTCTGCTTATTGTCGGAAAGGCTGGGTTTCTCTGTAATATTGTGAGGTCTGGAGCTTAATATGTAAAGTGCCTTGAGATAATGTGTGTTGTGATTTGGCGCTATACAAATAAAAATATATTGAATTGAATTGAATTGAATTCCATCTCATAAAAACACATACATTCACACGCATAGCCCTCAATGTCATTATACATCCTCTGTCTGCAGCCTACCGTTTCATCACTCTCACACAGAGCGATGAAACCCACCTCATTATACAATGCATCTACCCACATATACTGTATTGACACTAGTGTTACCTCAATTCCTGCCCTATAAAAAGTACGTATTAGTCAGACACCAAGTAATTAATCTGATCTGGGCCAAATGGTTTGACTGTTTTTGTTCATCCTGTGTATTTTATTTCACTTACTTTCATTTCACAGCACCAACAGTTTCCATTCCTTTGTTTCCAATTTTTTTCATAATTTTCACCCATTTTGCTAATTTCTGTTTGTTTGTTTGTCAGAAGGATTAAACTGAAAGTACTTGATGGAACATTGACCAGTAAAGAACCACTTTTGGGTTGGACCTGGTTAAAATGGGTGCAGTCAGTAACACATCAGCACTTCCCTTAACAGTGAGAAACATTTTGACATTTTCATCACTTTCTGAGGAAATAATGTATGGCTCTCGATAAAAAAACAAAACATATTGAATGGAATGGAATGTTTAACTTGAGTGAGGTATGTACTGTATGTAAGTGCTAGTCACACAGCTTTCCCACAGTCATGTCTCTCCACCAAGGATCAGTGTTGGGATACGGATGCTGAGTTCAGGTAGTCGTCTATACTCCTCTGACCTGCACACTTTTACACACAAACATGAACATGCTGTGAGTTTTAATGTATATACTGTATGTCTGAGCGTACAGTGTGTGCACCTCACAGCCAACATGTTTACACGTCCCCTGGTCTGATTCATAACCTCCCCTCCCTTCACCACTCTGTCCATTGCCCCAATCTCTCAAAACCTTTCAAGCCTTTTCCCCTCTCTTCTCCTACTCAAGGCAATTTGGGGAGGGCTTTTTAAATGAACTGCTCATTATCGGTAGTGGAGTCACTTTAGTTTTTCAGCTCCGTCTGCTTGCCTTCCAGCCCCCCCAACCCCTGCCTCCACTTACCTCTCTGTGTTTTTTAAGGGTCTTTTTCCGCTTGGCTCTCCATCCACACCACCTCCCTCCTCTGCCTCCAGAATGGTTTTTCGTCCGTTTGTTTGTGCTCATGAAGTGGAATGCAACATAGTCCCTGAGAGCATTTTTTCATTTTTTATTTTTAAATTTAGAAAGCCATCAATGACTTGCCGTGGCAGAGTGGGAGCTGTCCCCATCCCCAATACATGCCTGACAAACGCACACCACATTCACAGTCCATTTTGTGAACCCACCTAAAGCTGGCCTTGATGACAATAATGTTTTACATTAAAGGAGAAAGAATTGAGAAAAATGTAGCGGCGATATTTTGTGGTATCACTGTTACCTTGAGCTGGGTGGAATAGAATACAGAGTGGGAAACGTGGGTTTTACCATGTTTATTATTGTCTATCGTTTAAAAGAACAGCTTCTGTCACTTGTGGATGCGTTTAACTGATATAATCACTCAAAATCTATTCAGTGTTGACTCCCATCGGTCCTTTTGGAGGCTTGCCTGGCTCCCAGGTGCTTGTATTCATCCTCATTTACCTGTTCAGCCCTTCCATCTCTAATACCCATTAAACCTCTCCATCTGCATGTGCAGGAGGCTAAGTTCACTGACTGACTGATTAGCTGAGGTCAGTCTGGAGGCTGCTAATATACTCACACAGATGCACATTCACTCAGTACAGTGATGCTTACACATGAGCTTATAGCCACGAGCTGCTAATTAACGGGGCTGTGCTGTTGACGAAAGCACTCAACTTATCACTGATTAGGTCAAGCTAGGTGGAAGCGGGAGACACAGAGAGAGAGAGAGCGAAGGAAACAGCCTGGGAGACATATAGAACAACACAAGTGGTTTGTGTTGGGCGAGAGTCCTTCCTATAAATGTTGACAGCCTCTTGTGGCAGTATTTACCCTACTTTTAACAGAAGAGGGTCGACATTAGCCACCGCAGGAGCCACGCTGAATTAACACCTGCCTCTTTGCATACAAGCAGCTGCTTTCTGTGCTATTGTCTGCCTGGGAATTTGTCAGTCAGTTAATCAGTGAGGCCATCAATCAGTCTGTGAAACAGCTTGTTTGTCAGCGAGCTACATCCACCAAATCCTTTCATTCAGTGAGTAAGACGGTCAGTCAGTGGAACACTTGTATAGTTCATGTGATTTTTGTCCTTAAATATTTGATTAAACAATTAAACTAGGGTCCCTGTTGATATCCAACTAATATTTTCAATGAGAATTTTTATCAAGAATATTTTTGGAATTAAAATCTTTTCCATGCATAATCTTAATTCACAAAAGGTCCCCTTCAGCCATGCATTAAGACATACAGTATAAAGATACCCCGCTTGGAATTTTTTAATTATTTTTAGTTGTCCCAGTGAAATGGGCCTCTTTCTCCAGCAGAAAGATCCACTCCAACCCTTTCTTGTCAATTCCATTTTGCAAAACTGAAACCTGAGCAGGCTCTTCCTTTTCACCTGCCTTGGCAAATGTTCTCTGGACCAGTTACAAATGTTCCAAAATCACCCACGTCACCCACGTCCTGTTATACATGTATATTCATTACAATGGCTTCACATTAAATTCAGATTTCACTCAAGGCTTCATTGTAACTTAATGAGCACTCAATGGCCAGGCTCCAATGTACAACTCTGACCTGTTGCTACCATGGTCACTTAGGTTCTGACCAGGGCTTACTTCTGCGCTGGAGGTTAAAGTTTCCACATTCTCTCTCCCCAACTGTTCGCAGCAGATGAGTTTGGTTCTTTAAGAGATTAGTACTACTAATAATAATATTATTAATAACAAAAACAACAACAATAATAATAGAGTCAGAGATATCAGTACTATGGGAGAGAGAAAACACAGTTAGATGCAGTAAATACATGGGGGCAGAGAGAGAGAGAGAGAGAGAGAGATGCTCAGTGCACGATGGGAGTTCCCCCAGCAGTCTAGGCCTATAGTAGCATAACAACAGTAAGAGGTGGTTCAGTAAACACCTGAGCAGCTCTAACTCTAAGCTTTATCACATGTATATACTAATGTTGGTTATGGTTGCTTGCAGATCTCCCTGGTATACTGACACAGACAAATACACAGATCTTCCATGCACATAAAAGCTCCATTGGCTCAGCTGCAGCCCAGACGTGTCAGTTGAGTATTTGGTCCTATGTACGTGTTAAAAATAGACCAATCTTCCAAGTGAAATAACAATAAGCAAAAACATTTTGACTGTGAGGAATAGTTAAACCTCAAGCTAAAATCTTAGTTCCAGATGTCAACAAAAGGGTTGATCCACCTCTAAAAATGTAAATATATAAAACATATACATCTCTAATATGACATTTTTCTTCAGGTTTTCTTGCATTAGTAATATTCTGTCACCTCAGTGAATCGTACAAAGAGTAAAGTCAACTGGGAACGATTTAAAAAATATGGCCATGCTAGGACTGAACGATTTGGGGAAAATATTTAATTGTGATTTTTCTAACAGATATTGCGATTGCGATTTAATTTGCGCGCGCACACTGACAGAGAGAGCGAGATGTGTTGAAGAGGATAAGTGGAGAGAGCTCTCTCTCTGTTAGCAGTCTGTCTCTTTAACGAGGGAATAGTCGTGGTGTTTGTCACCTCACCGTGCCACGTAAGACAATTTCATACGGACTAACAGTCTCAAACAACTCTTGTGTGTTTCTGTGTTCGTCACTACTGTCACTGACTTGTTGGCCGTACACTCGTCCTATAGCTGCTGTGGCGCTGTGTCAAGTGCTGCTACAGGTTGGTGGTGTTGCCCCATGAAGTAGCAATGGTAGCACGGCATGTTCTGCACAATCGTGAGCGTGACTGATGCTTGTTCTTGGAACCGAGTGCCCCACTCGCTCGTGTATCACGTGCCCCGTGTAATCGCATCCCTTGCGGTTTGAAAATCGTGTTTTATCATATTGCGATATTATCGCAAATGCAATTAATCGTTCAGCCCTAGTCCATGTCTTATTTGATACATTTGAATATGCCTACAATTTATGTGATAATAAAACACCACATTGGGCATTTAACAGCTGTGACAGTCAACGTGTCAACTGGAATCATGTGAGATAAGATTACAGTAAAATGGATAAACTCAAGCACAACATACAGTATGTGGTGTTATCTGCAATTTGTGTGTTAAAAAAACTTTCAGAAGCAGATGCAACTTCTCTTTTGGTTTCAGTGCGAATAGCATACTTTCTATAAATCCTGTCAAACCTTAATTTATGATTTATTACCTTCCTTTGTGACCATCTGTCTGCCTGCCTCCTCCCTCACCTGCACCCTCTTTAGTCTATGTGCGTGTGGTCGCCAGGGCAACAGCTTTAACCTGTAGACCCATGTTTCCGAGGGCCAAGGGGCCATTAGGGGCCAGTCAATGAGCCTCTCTTCCTGCCATAAGTGGTGCTGGCGGGATGGAGAGGGCTCTCATCTCTGCTTTGAAGGTCAACAGGGCCGCAACCTGGTACTCTGCCAGTGACTCTTAGGGCCCCCCGACCTGCACACTTTTGAAATAAATGTTCAATTGCGGCATATGCAGAGATAACCATTGTTGCAAGTCCTGGATTTGAGTGCATATGCTGATTCTAACATTGGATTACTGCTACACTTTTACCCCATCCAGACATTAAATCACTTAAATATTTCAAAATTTTCAGTTTTTTCTATCAGTGTAGTTCGACAAGCTTACTTTTTGAAAAGCTCAGGGTTTGTGTGATCACACACTTTACAGGAGGAACAAATTTACTCTGGCTGTGATTGCATTGCTAATGGATAGTTGCTAAAATATCTCACTATAGAACCGTGGAGTACAAGCTTTATGGGCTTTTATTACTTTAAAAAAGTGGTCACCAAGTCCACTTGTGACCCCTTTTCACAAGATTGTTTGTCTGAGTGCTGTACAAAAAAGTGATTTCCCCTTCTCAGATTGTTTTAAATTTAATAATTTTAGAGGTTTGAAGTGGTTTCTAAAGAGTGTTGTTTTTGACTCACTCCTATCTCAATAATCAAACTGTGACCCATCAGATTTATTGCAGACCACAAGTCACAACCTAAAAATGTCTTCCATATTTGCATACAAAGGTTAAAAAAATACAAACAAGCCTGAAACGAAGCTCATCAGAAACCGAAATTTCAGTTTACTGAAACAATCAATATAGGCATTTTCTCACAGTCTTTTTCTATGTCATCATACAAGGTGGCATGCACCTGTTCCAAACAATTTTGAGGCCATTCTGTCTGGGGGAGGTAAATACTCCAGTAGCCACTTGTCTGCCTCCTTAGGGGGAAAGGTACATAGATTATGTCCACACTAATCCTTCTGCGACAAAAAGGCATTTTACTTCAATAAAGCAGTTATGCAAGGGTTTCAGCTGATACACTCATTCTTACATATACACACTTGCACGCACATGCACTCACACGCACACACACACACACACACACACACATACACACACCCACAACACATACCCTGTCCATATGTGCACAAGGACATTGGTGCAATTAACCTTTAGCTGATTCAGTCCAAGTACTCTGGTTGATTGAATAGAGCTGGAGTGTTCCCTAAGCCATAAACACAACCTTGTGTTAGTGATTGAGAAAATGTGTGTGTGTGTGTGTGTGTGTGTGTGTGTGTGTGTGTGTGTGTGTGTGTGTGTGTGTGTGTGTGTCTGCTGTGAGAGAGAGAAAGGGGGGGCGGGGGGGGTTATGATATACTGAATTTGAGCTGTAGGTAATGAGAGTACTGGGAGGAAGTAATTTGCTTATGAATTCCCATGTGTCTATGTGTGTGTGTGTGTGTGTGTTTGTGCGTGTGTATGTGTGTGTGTGTGTGTGTGTGTGTGTGTGTGTGTGTGTGTGTGTGTGTGTGTGTGAATCATAAGTACAGACACTTCTCCAGCCAATGACTTTAAACTGAGCTCCAGTGTTATGGCCTGCAGAAGGAGAATCCTTGGCTCCAGCTTGAGTCTAGCCAGTGGCCCTGGCAGACTGTCCTTGAGTTTTCTTTTTGTTAGTGGCTGCAATGGATTGAGCTAAGTATGTGCTGGAAATATTGGAACCCCCCAACATATTGGCATGATTCAGAGGAGCCAGTTTATTGTTGCGTGTGCATATCCAAATTTCATTTTTTATTGTATTTTGTTTTCTTTGCTTTATTTACTTGTATGCATGGTATAATTTCTGTGATCCCAACTATGGGATCACATAGTTGGTGCCAGCTGATTTCTTTCCAACGAACCTTGATAGGACATAAGAGTGTCAGCTCGTGCCCAATTGTGGCCTCGGGCAAAAATGCTGATTTGGTCCACAGAGTTTTTCAAGATGTAGTACAGGAAAAAATAGACTCGATTAATCATTCATCAAAATATTTTATGATTGGTTTTCTCTTTTTTTTAATTCTAAGCATTTTACTTGGGTGTCATGATGATACTCCATCTTTTTAATAAACTATTAGTATTAGCGTTAGTGTATTAGAATTTTTATTAGTAAAGACCCAACTCAAGAACAAGCCTCTCCTTCACCCGAAGCTTGATGTCTGGATGCAGCAGCATAATGATACATTTGCAATACTGGGAGAAGACAGAGGAAAGATCCATGTTATGTCAGCTAACACTTACTCACAACACATCTTGAAAAGCATGCTTGTCAACTTCCCTTGTAATTATGCACAGTATATACAGTATGTATTTACATGTATCTTTGTGTGCATATGTATGTGTATGTATGTTTATGTGCAGACACATGATTGTATGCCACTAGCTTAGAGTCATGCAGTCTGCTGATGTGTGCTACTAACTCACACAGCTCTATTAATTAGCTGTTTGATGCTGTTAATTGGGCTCCCACTGCTGCACTAATTGATAACGCCATTGCCATTGACAACACGGAACACAAACATAGAAGTCTCTCACTGACAACCTACTCAAGCTCCAGAGAGTGAGCATGTGGTGGGGGAAAAGCAGAGGGAAGGGAAGGATGAAAGTTAGCAGCAAAAGGCGAGCGAAGCACAGAGAGGAGAGACAAAGAGAGGTGAGATGGGGAGGAAGGAGGACAAAGATGTTGCAGTTTTTCATGTTTTACAATGCAATTTCCCAATGTTATTCTACATATTGATTACTGTGTTGGTATTCACTTGTGGCTAACTCTCACAAACAACAGTTTGTGTTTAGGTTTCTGTTGGATGAAAATGGAAATGCAATCTCATGTGTCAACATCTGGTAATAGCAATATCATCTTTCTATTGCTCTGATATCTGCATTGCTCCACACCCCTCACCTCTCTAATAGTACTGTTCAGCTATTCATTGAAATGTCTGTTATCATATATAGCGTGTGTTTTTACCTGTCACTGTCTCAGACGCTGAGATGTGAATGCTTCGCATTTGAAATCAAAACAATATTGCAGTCACATTGTCATTTTGAGAGAGGGGACATTTATATCTGAAATTCATCAATTAGTATTTCATAAAGGTGCCACTGAAAAGTGCTGTAACTTAGCTTGCAGCTTGTAAACTTTTTAAAATGGAACTGAATGACTTTAATTTATGGAAACTGTTCATTAAAGTTAAATTATGGATTTGATTGTGGAATTGTGATTGCCATGTGTCACCATTACTTTCATCATTCTCTTTTTCCGATTTAACAGCCTGAAAGCACAGAATATCAGTAATGATCAGATTGAAATAAACCATTGCCAAGCTTATTTTAAGTGGTCACCACCATCATATTACATACCTTGTACTTACAGTGCTTGTTTTTGAATTTAAGTTGCTTTATCCTCCCTTATTATTTTATTTTTTTGTGGACTATGTTTGTTATGCACCAGTCCCCAAAGCAAATCCGTTGTATGTGTGAACCTACTTGACAATAAACATGGTTCTGATTCTGATCTCTGTCCCCAACTTTAGTCTAGTTTATGTAATGCACGTCTTTTTTGTTTGCTGTCCTATGAAGGGGGGTAACTAAGAGTGTATCTGAGTGTTCATGTGCACGTATCCACATGCATGCCGCAATGGAAAGGACAGCACTGCCTTTAAAGGTGACAGTGGTCATGTTGACGTGAACATTTGATGACCTATGTTTTAGTCAACCTATTTGTAGACGCCAAACAGTCACAAACTGAGCTAAACTTTCATTGCTCCATAGAGACTCATAATCCAGCCATGACCTGACAAAATGGCATTTGACAACATGAAAGACAACTTCCTGAATTTGGCCTCAGTAGCCAATTGTGACCTGCACTCATACATCAAGCAGAGCACAATAGGAAATGTCTCTGTGGAGACAATAACAACTTTGGTGGCTTTGATGTAGCTGTAGACCCCACTGTACAAACACCACACGCAAGGCAGTGTACCAAGGTCAAAAGGTACACTACCAGAACCGGATGGAGGCTTTTATTATGTTCAGTGCTGGACATCAGACGCTGCCTTGACTTCCTGTCAGCAGAGAGAATGTCACCAGGCTACTGTGTGTGTGTGTGTGTGTGGGTGTGTGTGTGCGTTTTGCGTTATCCATGCCTGTCTTTAGCATTATGTACACCCTCTAGATAATAAATAGCTACAAAAAACAAACATATATGCAACCCAAAGTTTTAAACTGTACTTGTGCATAATTTTATTTTGCAGTCAATGTTGTGTTTTCCCCCCAAAGAACAGAAACCCAGAACAGAAGAGTTTTCCTCTGGGAACAGATTTGCATATCTGCCATACCTCTCGACAGGCAGAGAAGTGCTATCCTGACAGGCCTAATGAACTAACCATTTAAGTGGTCAAATTATATACTCATCCCTTTTTATCCTCTGATATCTTGTCTTTGTACAGATGATGGAAAGGCAACTTTCCCCATTCACACCCCTTTAGAAAAACTAACCTCACCAAATCTCCGCTGTCCTCTCTCCCTCTTTCTCCCTCTCCCTCTTTCTTTCTCAATCTCTCTACCCTCTATTCCATGACATTGGTGGAAAGTGCAAACATTCATAGAGTCGGAGAGAGAGAGAGAGAGAAGGGCAAAAGGGAAAAGGCAGAGCTCTGAAACCCTTTGTGGAAAGAAATCATGTTGAAAAATAGAGCCGGGGCGAGAGAGAGCAAGAGAGCGAGGGAGTGAGAAAGCGACAGGGAGAGGCTGTCACAGACCTCAATGGCAGCATTATGTAAATGGCTGACATCCCCTGATGTAAAGCTGAATAGAGACACATTAATGTCTTGTGTATATTTAAAAAGCCTGGGCCCAACTCCTCAGGATTGCGAGCGGCAGATCCCATAATCATGTTGACGAAGTAATGGCAGAGAATTAGTTGTCCATTAAAAGTGTATTATGCACCACGCTGGCACATGAAATTACTCTCAAATAGTAGAAGGCTGAGGGGGAGTGACGAGGGAGAGTAAGATAGAGATGGAGGGGAGTGGGAGGAGGACGTTGATGGATAGTTTATGCATGTGTGTGTGTGTGTGTGTGTGTGTGTGTGCGTGTGTGTGTGTGTGCGTGCTTGGGGGTGTGTACAGACGTGCATGTATGCCTGTGTGTATGAATTCCCCTGCTCTGACTGGGGGAGGCAGGGGATTGACATCTTTAGACTTTGAGAAATCAAAGCACTGTGAGTGTGTGTGGATGGGCGCACAGCGGGACCTGAAAGATTCTAATGAGGTTATAGAGGGCTGTGTGTCACACACACATGGACACATGCTCAAACACACATTTACATATATTCATGCACACTCTGCTCTACACACAAGTATAGATTTGTCATAAGTTAAAAGTATGAGAGGCGCTTGGAATGGTATAATTAGCTGGAGGAAGGGGTTAAAGATTCTTCCAAATGAGTGATGGATGCTCATCATTTACCCCCTTGGCTTTTATTGTTCTCTTGCCCCACAAATTTCATCAAAGTATCATTTCATATGAAGGAGAAATATTTTTGTAATATTAAAAGTGGCCTTAAGCAAAGCTGAAAAGAAGAAAGGTAGTGTCAGTTATTCATCTATGAGTGGTAGTCTTTAGAGTCTGCAGTTATATTTGTCAGCTTGCTGTGTTCCTTTGTCAGGACTCATGTGTGGTATTTGTAGACTGCCGTGTGTGAAACTCTTGAAGTTAGTGATTCTTTGAAAAACCACTTACAACGCAAATTCTCCTACATTTGTTGCACTTGTCAAATAACAAGAATATCACTTTTCTGTTTGCTGCTTCCCTGCAGCCATATTCATAGAGCACATGTCACTGGCTCAGAGGTTTGAGTTTTTAGATGCCAGCCAAATACAGTCAAGTTAAAATAAACATCTAAGTGATGGTTTGCCATCCCGCCTCCCTCTCTCCCTCTTTTCTTCTTTCTTTCTCTCCTCCATTCTTGTCTTGTGTCTGAGGCAATAGAAATGTAATTCAGATGTCAAAACGCCCCATCTTGCTCTCGTCCTCTCCCCCATCTCTCTGTCTTTCTCTGTCCTTTTCTTGTCCCTCGTTCCTATTGTTCTCGTGGCTGCTCCTTTATCGAGCGAGACATCGCCGAGAGGGGGAAGAAAAGAAAAAGATGACATGCTTTCTCAGCCCGTTGCGGTGCGTCCCCGGCTACAGTGGCTTGTCATTTGAGCGATAGAGGAGTGACAGCTTCCACTGTAGAGGGAACACCCCTGCGCCATAATGGGACTGACTGGGCTGCCACAGACCTGTCTGTCTCCTTGTCAGTCAAACCTGTCTCTCAGTTATCTGTGACACAAACCTGTCTGTCTGAACTGTAGGATTGGCTGGCCTTTTGTGCGTCTTGATCTCAGCCTATAAGAAAGTCTTTAAGATATTCAATCCATATCTTCTTTTCTGCCTGTAGATTTGTCTTAATATTTACTTGAATGTAAATAATGCTTTCTGTCTCAATTTCTCACAGTTGTCTTAGGGGCTTATTCTCACTGAGACCACATTTACAGAGTATCTCCCTTTAATGTCACACAATCCCTTACAGTGTGCATCTGACCATCTAGCAACCAAATCAGCTGTTAAATTACCCCTTTGGCAATCAGTTGATTGCTGTGACATTTCAGTATATATCTCAATTCTCACTGCACCCTACTTTACATGACATATACAACAATAAGATGTCACACCTTCCTCAAGTTAGAAAGGGATGTAATGGTATTGGACTGCAGTATGAAATATAGATGATGTTTTCTGCTCTCATGCCAGATACAGTGATTTAATTGCATCAACGATGCAAGGCCTGTTTGTTTGTTTATGCTCTGATTTCATCTTTTGAAATAATTTCATGTCTTTCTTCTCCTATGAGGCTGGTTATAGTTGAAAATAAAAGAGGGATTAAGTTTTTTATGACAAACACAGGGGGCTAAACTTGTGAAGTCGATAGCCTGCCAGGCAACTCTCCTCTCCTCTCCGCAAGTCTAGTACCAACAATAGCCATCTGAGCCCCTACAAGGGAGGGCATTCGGGCACAAAAGCCCAACGGAAATGAGGGATAACTTCTGGGAAGTCTGGTCTCTCCTACTCATTACCTCCCTCAGACCCTCCTCCCTCCCATTCAGTATCTTTCTCCCCCACTCTCTCGTTTTTTTAAATGAGTGATAACTTCTGGGGCAGGTTGGCCTCTGGTATCCCATTCCTGTCCACACAGACCTTGTGGTTCATCAGGCGCAGGGCAAGGAGCAGGGGCCTTAATGACATGGGATAGAGAAGTCGTAGTTAAGAAAGGACGTGTGTGTGTGTGTGTGTGTGTGTGTGTTTGGGGGTTTACAAATGAGAGAAAGAGGGTCAGGAAAAGGAACACTCTTTCTCTTTCGTGTGTTTTTTTGTTCTCTTGTGTCTCTTCGCAGGAAGAGTACAACAAAAATAGGATAACTCAAATTATTTGTCTGCCCTTCCCTCCTTCCGTCCACTTGTCCCCCGCTCTTGTTCACTCTCACTTACTTATAGAACCCTGCTGAATTGGCAGAAATGGCCTAGAGAGTGAAGAGAGCTACACAGACAAACTGCAGTGTGGAGATGTTTGTCCAACAGAGAAGGAGGAACAGTGGTAGAAAGAAAGAGGGAGTCAGGACCACCTGAGTGTCACCCTCACCCTGTCTCCCCTCTCTTCCCCTTCCTCTTCTTTGACAGAGGGTCACCATTCAACCCAAACCGCTGACAAAGATGTCCAGTGTGTGTTTTAGAGAAAAGAAGTCAGTGTCTCAACGACAGCTTGCCTCAACTGTGTGTGTGTGTGTGTGTGTGTGTGTGTGTCTGTGTGTGTGTGTTTATCAGTGAGACAGAGCGCAGAAGAATTAAATGTCTGAATATATTAGCTCACTCAATTTACTATTTTTATTAATGCACTGTAACTATCAAATAGAAAAAGCTAAATCAAAAAAGAAAACATGGACAGTATTAAAATGGAGACACCACATATTTAACTAAACGTTATATTTTTTTACAAATTTCTAGTTTGAAAGAAGAGTAATGCAGTTAAATGAATGTGAATTTCTCTTCTTTCTCCTAATTTGAGAGGATCAATGCATAATTCGCTCTCTCATGTAATTCTCTGACCTCTAGGGCTTTACTAGTTCATTTTCAGAACTTTTGTGTTGTATTGTTGTTAGACTTTCTTTTTAACATATTTTGGGCAAATAGATTATTGTTGTAGATTGATCATGAGGATGATTATTGTAAAACACTATACGGACCAATATGAGTTGAGACACTAATGGAAAAGGTGTGGCAGTAAGTCTATTTCGATATATTATTCATCGGAGCATTTTTTGGGTTAGAAAATAGTTTCTGTCTATTCCTTTGTAGGTGCTCATATACCCCTGTTACTGTATACCCCCCCTAAATTACATGTATTTATTATTCATTTCCAACACTATGTTATCATTTCCGATAGCAAATACATATTGAAAGAACAGTAATGTGGGCGGCTGTGGCTAGGGAGTTAAAGCGGGTCGTCCACTAACAAAAGGGTCGATAGTTCGAAAGCTGACTCCTCCAGTGTCCTTGGGTAAGACACTTAACACTAAATTGCCCCGAGCAGCTGTTCCTGCAGTGTATGAATGATGTGTAATATAAACAGCTCAGCATTGCTGCATGAACGTGTGTGTGAATGGGTGAATGTGACTTGTACTGTAAAGTGCTTTGCGCAGTCTATAAGACAAGGAAAGCGCTAGATAAATACAGTCCACTTAACATTGATGGATATTTTACTCAACACGTCAATGAAATGTTATTCACAATTCTCACAAGCGAATGTTCACTCACTACAAGTTGTTTCCATTCTCTGTGTCTTGTTTTCATTCTCTGTATCACCGAGTAACATCGAGTTTGGCCACACGGTGTGTTAGGTGTACACTGGAGAGAGAGAAGGAGAGAGAGGGGGAGAGAGAGGCCTGCATCCCATTAATCTGCCACATATGGTGGATCTGCAAATGACAGATCCTTAATGGTAAACATTGACGGATAGCGTTTGCTTGTTTCTATTGGTGAGCTGGATGGGTACACTTGTGATAAGTGCTCCATAGCCGAAGAGAAAGATGGTGTAAATGGGACAGGAGAATACCACTAATAAAGCCCCCACCCCCACCCCCTCACCCCACCTCTGCTCCTCAAGCTAGACCTTTTGTCCCACCTGCTATTCTCTGGCTGTGAAATTAGGTTGCACCCCCTCCTCTCTCTCATTCCTCTTTTCTTTATCCATCTCTTTTCCTTTTGGGTGAACAGCCATGTGAAGAGGTTCATTACCACTGTGGCTGGCCCTACTCAGGTATGGCTGGCTCTGTTCCCACTATAGGCCCATAGCCCTCTCTCTCTCTGTCTGGCTCTGCTGGCTCCCTGGAAAAGGGAAACATGGCACACAAAGGTCCTGTTAGCACTTCCTATGAAATCAGCAGTTTTCTCTAGAGGTACAACGCTCCAATTACCTAACACTCAGAGGATGCTATACCCCCCACACAACACTACCCAGTGCTTCAGTGTGTGAACGTGAGTGTCTTAGTCCTCACCATCATGGTATTCTTGAAGAAAGGGCCTGTGCTAGGTGGCTAATTAGCACTGAAGACACTCCTCCTCCTTCCTTTCATCCAAGTGCTTTTCTGCTCCTCCTCCTATTGCATCCAGTGAGTGAATTTTATTTACCATTCTTTCTTCAAGATGGTGCCCCCAGCTTCCTCTTATATTACTGCCATGACATACTGTACAATCAGCCTTCCCCGAATCATCCAGGGTCCTATCTTGTAAAATGCACAGTGGGAACCTGAGAAGGGCCCTTGGTATGCTACTTGGAGATCATAGGTCCTGGATCCCAGGAGGACTTTCTTCCTAATGCTGTTACAGCCTTGTTTAACAGCTCCATAGGGTCAATGTTGACTCTGTTAATAGGAGGGTATTCCAGCCAAGGCTTTCCGGGGGGCTGAGCAGTTTTTGTACAATTCTCATAAGACTTGAAATTGTTTATAATTAATACAAAGTTGAGATTTTGGCAATAACTTAAATAGCCCCATCCCCCATTCTTGCATATTATAGCAATTAAAGATGATCATTGGGGTATGTTTCAGCTTATGTTTCACTGTGGCTCGCAATCACTGTTCTTAAAACCTTTTCTTGACGTTCTGTTATTTTATTTCAGTACAAACTGGCAACTTTGTGTAATTTAGAGATACATGATAAAGGTACTCCTGGGTGGCTCGTTTTGCGTCTCCATGTCTTGGGTTGGGTTTTAAACAATATCTAAAAATTTTGAATTTACACAAAGTAATGATAGCAACAGGATCACATGGCAACTATAAGTATTGGAATTGCAAATTGCAGTGAGTCTCACAAATTGAAAATGTTCAATCTAACTAATGTTTTTTTAAAAAAGAGATTTCATCAATTGATTGTGCAGTACTTTTTGCCTATAAAAGATTTGACCTGTTGTATTAATAGTGACACCAGCCTGAATTAACTGAATTAATTGTAAAACACTTACTTCAGTCTTACAGAGACACTCTGGATAAACACTCCCAATAAATAAAGTCTCAATAAAGTACATCTATCTATCTATCTATAAGGCTAGCGATGTACTTTTATGTCCAAATAGGTCAGTGGCACTTAGCCCAGAGCCTAGTGGTTGCTACACAAGTTTCACAAATACAACGTAGTTTTTTCAGGAGTGAATATTTGTGTATGTTTCAGGGACTCATCAATTATTTTTTAATAGTTTTTCTTAATGGGATTTGTTGCCTCTAAGAAAAATTTGAAATATCACCTGACTAATCCTTTAAGCTAAAGTAATTGTTCAAATCCATTCAGTAACACTTAACTTGTTTGGCAGATACACATTCATTATTCTGTAATTGAAGTATTTTCAACTAGCCAGCTGTATTTTATTTTCTATGTTTACACGAAAATCGGGATTTACTTACAATACACAGCTGATGCTAGGTTTTTATTATCACTTTCTATAGTGAAGATATATTAATGGTCTTAGATGTAAATAATGTTTTGTGTCATGTCTGAACTCCTTTCAAAGCCAAGCTCTCATCATAGGGAAACGACTTCTGCCCCTTCCCCAATTATTTAACAGTTGCATTCTCCAAGCCTGTCAGTCGTCATGGGCTAGTTCTATAACCAGATTAGTAAGAGATTACTACCCTATATATGTATTAAAAATACACACAGAAAAATGTATTCACACACATACACACACACGCATGCACGCATGCACACACACACACACCTCAAAACTATAGGTATTATTACAATAAATGTATCACTGGTGAGAGACTTATCCCATCTTGGTTCCTATTATATCACTAGATGGGATTAATGGATCCCTGAGCGTGACATGTGAATTAAACTGTACTCCCTCCATGTTATGTGTGGGGATAAACACATTAAAGTATGGACCTTTGAACCACCAACAACTTTACCCATCTGCCACTCACCTACAGGAGTTTTGAGTCAAGGGCACAATGATACTTCACTATTATAACAGCATCAGCAGCCTTAAACCATTAAGGGAGTGATTTTGTGTCAAAAATAAATCAGATCACATTTTGTGAGTCAAAATGTGATGTGTCACAGTAACCTTAGGGAAAGGAACATTTATGCAGCTGATTTGCAACATTTAAATTGATAATTTTAGAAAACTTGCCTAACTATGTGAGACACAGTGACCCTGTTATGTTTATTATTATATACTATTACCTATTTTTGTATGCAAGTTTGTGAAAATTTATTGCACATTTTGCAGTTTTAAGAGAAGAGTTTGAGCTTTGATTTTGTATAGTGGAGAGGAGGAGAGGAGGATTTAGTATTTGAATGTTTTGAGAACAGAACAATTATCTATATTTAAATCATTTGTTGCCTCATTTCATAATTAATATAAATTGATTTTGAATTAAATAGGAAGGCTGCACTTACTGGTTTATATAATGAGAAAAAAGTGTTTAAATATTTCCAAACTACATCTGTTTTTATTTGTTTACAACAACAACAATGAATGATAATACTAATAATAATAATAGAAAATATAGTTTTAAACATATTTACGTTATTTAAATTTATTTTCATTTTGTGTACCTATTTTCGCTTGCAGTTAAGTGTGAAGAAATGAGTTGCAGCTCCAGAATAAAAGCGATTAAGGGAGAGAGGATTATTTTGAACGAGGTCAGTGTTGATGTGAATTAAAACAGCATCTCCACTGGAGGCCTAGTCACTCAACCAGACAGTGCCGAGGAGGCTTATATTGGCAGAGGCGTTAAAAACCATTTTCTCTCTCTCTCTCTCTCTCTCTCTCTCTCTCACGCACACACACACACACACACACACACTCTCTCTTTCTCTTCCTGCACCACCCCGTCTCCATCTCTCTCCACGTCTAAGAAAGCCGAGTCCTGAAAAGGCAAGCTGCATCATCATGCCATTAAATATTTAAGCAAAACACTGCAACTATATGAAAGATTAAGGCTGAATAAAAATAATTAAGGATTATCGCAATCAAAAATGCATGCTCGGTGTAACCTAGGAGTTCATGATATGAACACTACAATATTAATGGTCTCGAGTGGAGGACTGTGCAGGCAATTCCGTAGCCTCATTAAAAAGGACTGTGTTTGTGTCTGGCAAGGCAAGGCTGCAAGCTACAGATACCAGATCAGCCTTCACTGTTTACAGGTCGACAAAACAAACAGCGGTAACGAAACCATACAATGTAATAAGGCCTGTTTGCTGAGCTGGGGATATCTTACCACGGGCCTTCCTTAATGAAACAAAGATATGAAACCAGCCAGAAATCTTTGTGTAAAATACGATTTTTCTGCTAGGACCATTAAATTAGAGTGAACGGGACATTGGTAGCTAACGTTAATAAAAATAAAAAAAATAAGTCACCGTTCCAGAGGTAGCCGGGGAAGGTCATTTTCAATGCAGGTCGAATAGCGGGGATATATTCAGTTCCACAGAAATTAAAAAGCACCAATACCTTAAATCACATTACCATGGGCAGACTCCATTTTTCATTCACTGAATTATGAAAGCGTGAACAGCCTCATGTATCTTTTATGTCCGTGGCCCATTTTTGAAAAGAAGTGTACTCATTTCTCCCGGGACATTGATATTTTAACAGTGTTTTAATTATTGGACGAGAGAGGCTGCGGGGCCGGCGCAGTGATGAGGTTTCTCCACATCGTTGGTTTTCAACAATGTCAGCTCTTTGACATGTTTTCAAGTCATTCAGCGAAGACGGATATATAAATGAAACCCATCGCCTGTTGAAATAAGGTATCAATAATTGGCGGCGCAGCATAAAAGGCCGCGACTGTAGAATTTGGTAGATGTGACCTCTCCTGAAGCGGAGGATTAGGGACCAAACACAATAATTGGGTATTCATTGTGTCATCGAATTATGCAACTATCTTTAGAAGTGAAATATGTCGGCTATGTATGAGTTCAAAACGTGTCAGATATCTGTTAGAAAAAATTGCCCATGGTTCCCTATGGGACATATGTATTGTGCCCGCGCATAAGCACGCGGATTTCAAAGCGAATTTTACACAACAGTTGCTGTATTTTAGGTTTCTTGTTATCCGTTTTAGATTTTCCTACATGGTAATTTTGAAAGTTTATCCATAGTAGCCATTCAAGAAAAATATTATTTTAACAACAAAATTCCAATAACATGCTTGATCATATCTTTGAAATAATGTTTGGGATTGATTTTCACACACAAACACAGACACACACACGCACGCACGCGCGTGCGCGCGCACACGCACACACCACGATGGAGTGCTGCTGTCAGTGCCTTCTCACAGTCAGACGCTCCCTCTATTATTGCGGGTGAGCGCACAATGCGGCTCAGCGCGCGCTCCCCCGCTCGAGCTGCAGATATATGCAGATTCTGCTGCTATTATGAATTCAAATACATCCTCCCGTGATTGAAGGGAACCATTACAATAAGTCACGGACTGCTGCTGATAATGGCATAAGGCAAGCGCAGCCTTCAGCCGTCATGACAGGATATTGAACGGAGGTGAAAAGTTAACAAAATGTTAAAATAGCCAAGACCGTGCTCCCTCCGATATCACTGGGCCAAGAAATAACATAATAATACAAGAAAAAAACATATGCAGACGCTTAAAAAAGCCCAAGCGTTTGAGTCTAAATCACAGCCTATGTAACAGGAACACCCCTGCAGGTAACAGGACTCCTGCAGCTTTACATGTAGTGGTAAAAATTTCAATTTTTAACAATGTGTTAAAATTAAAAGAGTGGCTTGCAGGGGTCTATTTTGTCCGCAGCAGCAGCAGCCCCCTAATCCTCTCAAGCCAGGCCCTGGCTTGTATTGTTCCTCAATGGCATCAACCCTGCAGTTGTCAGAGTGAGGCTCGCATGCTGGAGCCCGAGCTCTAGGACAGAAGGGAAAACCTGGAGAAAAGTAGCACCAGTAACAGAATCAAACGGGATGGGAGGAAACACAGAAAGCTTTCTCCTCTGCGTCCCTTCAGAGTTAAAAGACAAAACATAAATACGCAAGTGGGGATAAATATTCAGCCCGATTCCATCGTAGTCTATAGAGTGGTATAAAGTATGATTTATGTTTTAGCGCTAACTTGATTTGCATGTCAATATGCTTGACATTCACCCAC
Source organism: Scophthalmus maximus (assembly GCF_022379125.1). NCBI lineage: Eukaryota > Metazoa > Chordata > Actinopteri > Pleuronectiformes > Scophthalmidae > Scophthalmus > Scophthalmus maximus. The sequence continues at coordinate 25,301,906 of NC_061524.1, forward strand.
ATCTAGGTGCTTCTGTCTGCATGCCTTGAGGCCAAGGGGATATTTTATTTATTATTCAGGTTTAACTTTGACGATGTCTGTATAGAAGAACAGTAAAAGGTTTCCAAAGAGGTTGTTTTGTTTTGTTGCATATAGCTTTTCCTATGCGCGCGCGTGTGCTGGGAGAAATACTAGTCGCAACATTCAACTCTTATTTTATGGCTGCCTCGTTAAGAAGCTTCTGTAGCTAAGAGGCCCCGTGTTGCCTGAAATCGGAAGCATTTCTCAACACCCAACTAAACATTCCCCACCCTTCTCGAGTTGTCGAGAAATCATTCCAATTGTGTAATTTTTCAAAACAGGATTTAGATGTGGAATAATCGTGAGATGTTGAGCAATAGATTGATAGTTCCTGCCGACTTGAAGACACACACACACACACACATATATACATATATGTATATATACATATATATATATATATATATATATATATATATATATATATATATATATATATATATATATATATATATATATATATATATATATATATATATATATACATACGGTGCTACATAAAGGCAAAGATTAAAACCACATCAGTTGTAAAGGGCTCCTTTAGTGCACTCACGTTTGCGGCCAAGTTTCTGCAGTAAATTTAAAAAAGAGAGAAAATGGCTGAAACACACACACACTTTCACTGCTTAAGATATCAAAACTCATCACAAAACTATATTCATATCAACATAATATACATCAATTAATATAATATAACCATGTTCATTTCACTTTAAATAACATAAATAAATGAACTTGCATTAAAAGTAAATATAAAACAGAGGGTTAGAGGAATTTGAGAGTACAGTAAGAATGCTGCAAAAAGACTGCATTGCTAAATATATTTGACCATTCCATGAAGAGCCTCAGGCTATAAACTTGTTTGACTATTGTAATAGGCTGGATGTATTCTGTGTGACTGTACAGCTGCCGTCTTCATTTATTCACTCGACCCATTCTGTTCTTATCAGTTCTCCTCTCTTTTTATTCACTTCCCTGCTCTCTCTCTCCTCTCTGTCTTTTATCCATGCCAGGTGTCAGAACTACATGCCATTTTCAGTTTGCTCACAGTCATATCTTCTCTCTCTCTTATTTTAATCACCATTCAATAACCCCCGATGACTGTGTGAATGGCAACATTTAATGGGCCACACTTCATTTGCTCTTTTAAAATTGGTTTGTGTTGATGGCGCACGACAACGACAGGCCTTGCCTGGAATAGTAAAATCACATGGTGACAGTCATGGTGAGGCGAGGGCCGAATACTGCTGCAAATGAAGTCCTCAGCCACAAGGCTCCATTAAAATGTCGCATTGTGATACCAATCTGAAACTTTATTATTAACATACTCACTTCCCCCACAGCAGCACTGCCACCTCTGTACCCGACGCTGTACTCCATTCTACATTATCAGAAAACACAGTCATTAAAAAGCATTTGACCTTTTTGTAGCGAGTATCGAGAAATTACCTTTTCCGTTTGGTTCTACAACCCCCCCTTCCCCCCACATATCAACACCACCCCCTTTCCTGCCTTGTTCAGCGAATAAATCACTTCACTGCAAATTGTAATGCAACTCCTCCTTTGCTTTGAGTGCCGTTAGGTTCGCTCTGCCTCAACAGTGCCTGAGGAGAGACGGCCGTAATTAAATGTTACATCTGCCAATTGTTTCACAGGGACAGTGAGGAGGGAGGGGAGGCCAGCCAAGTAAAGAGTAGAAGAAATGAGATTGTAGCGAAGACAGACAAATAGAAACAGCTGTTGGCCTTACATTGAGCATCTCAGTGTCATTGTACTAGTCTATATTGATCCAATGTGTGTGTGGGTGCGTAGATATCCTTGTGTGAGTGTGTGTGGACCAGACAGACAGATGGATTGTTAGAAGTATAACAGCGTATCCTAACACTTAGAAATCCTCTGCTCAGACAGCATCTATCTCAGATGTCTTGGCCTCGCTGTCATTTGCTGCCTTTCACTGACACCTTGAACCCGTTGCCTTGCATATTGGAAAAACAGCCTACGTGCCTGTTGCTGGTGTGTGTGTGTGTATGTGATAATTAATATTTATTGCCCCCCCCCCCACACACACACAGCTCCACACCACATCTACAGAGTGAGCCTTTGTTTACCCCTGGTGAAATGAAAACTGTGACGGGAGTGGCTGTAGTTGTTTCATACTGTATCACCCTGTGAGCAATTAGCAAACTGCACAGGGGGTGGAGGAAAAACATACACCATCACATGACACAGTCCCTCTGTGTGTTTAATTTCTGGGAAGTGCAAGTGTGTGTTTCTCTATCGACATGTTCTTATTTGTGTGACTGTTTTATCTTTGTTTTTTGGATATTATTTTTTGGCCTATCTGCCTGTTTGACAAAAGCAGAGAAGTGTCATACATGGAAAGGGGTACAGAAGCAAATGGAGCGCTGGCATTTGAGGTTATCATCGGAAATTGGAGGGTCTGTTTAGCCACATTATCAATAAAAGAATGAAAGAATGTTCTCACTTAACTTTAGTGGCATCAGTTCAGGCTTTCAGTTTTGGTTTTCTTTGTCCTGATATTGAGTTGTACATTTTTAAGAATTCGGATGTCACACAGGTGAATACAGTGTGGTGCTCAAAGCACTGAGATATGGCTTTAAACAACAAAATCAGTGTCCCCGCTAGTTTTCACAAGGACAATTTCTTTAGTCAGAATTAGCTCCAGTGGAAACACAGTGGGGTCGTAGGATAATTTTTGTCAACTTGGACAAAATTGTAGTCAAGTGACTATCTGACAGCTTTATACCACCAATGATAAATAAGTCCAGTAAAAACTTACAGTCCACACAGTTATATGTAAGTATTACATTGTACTGTATCCCCAGGCTGCTGTTACATTAACCTAAGCTGTTGTACCGTAGAGAATCAACAAGGGGATGAAGAATGGATAAATGGAGGGGCTGTGTCGGTTAAACCCTGCTATCTCTGCCGGAGGGTGGAAATGCATTTCCATAACAGCGATAAATTGGATTTAACGGCAAATCATAGACAACAATGGTTGAGGACGCTAAGGGCTGTTGTCTGTCCCACCCTTCAGCGAGGATCTACGAAGACCTCCAAGTGCGCTTGTAAGGAAATGTGTGACTTGGTGCCTAAACGGGCTTGTCTTGGTTGAGGTATGAAATCGCTCTGACTGTAAGTACCTTCTCTTTCCAGCCGTGACCTGTTATCCATTTAGTTGAAGAGAGTCAGGGGAGTCTTTGTTTATGCCCGCAGGCAGATGCCACCACAGACTCAATCTGTGTCCCACCAAGTCCCACCACTCACACTTTGAACTGCGGGGGAACCTACCTGTTACGCCTGCCACTCCGGCTTGGGTGCCAGGTAAAAGAATACATAGAAAAAAACCCGCTGGTTTGTTAAATTATTTGTGAGGGTAATAAGCAGCCAAGTTAATATAATTGAACCTACAAAAAAACGTTTTGAACTGCATCAACAGTAAATTTTTTGGTATTCCTTATGGATTATCCCTGTTTTAATACCAGTTAACAAAATTCATTTCTCTCAACTCGTGACATTTGAAGAATTTCCCTTTAAAAAAACTGAAAAAAGCAGTTATAACACTCATTTTTAATGGGAAGGGCCTGATTTTAAAAAAGCAAAGCAAAGAACACAGAGAATGATGTTGTCAAAGAGAAGCAAACACACACAGAAAATACAGAAATACAGAAATACACACACTCACACCCTCCCACAAATACATATACCTCCCGCTTGTGATAACAAATAGTGATTAGCATGTGAAAAACAACACAGACGAGGTGTAAGCAAGCAGATGCCTGTCCCCCTATTAGCCATGTTGATTAGCCTGCAGTCTTAATATCTTTGTTTTGGTGGCTGTGTGTCTTTCTCATTCTCTCTCTCTCCCTTGACGACACACCCAAGGCCACCCTGTAAAATCCAAACTCATCCTAAAGCCAATTCCTGCCTCTTTTACCCAGAAAACAAATACACAATCAAACAACTATAAGCCAATTTCCTTCCTTGCTGAAGCTTATTCACACACACAACACACAAACACACACACCTCCTCTAATTTCCTGGGGCTGTGGTACTGGCAGGGAGTGTGTTGTAGCGCCAACAGAGCTCTGTGTTTGGGGTAATTGCTCTCACTGCGTTAGTATGGAAATCTGCGAATGTGTGACAGGGCCAGATAGCTTCCTCCAATGTTGTTCTGATCCTGCCTCTAGGCCCGCAGCCAAACTATTTTATCTCTTAATGCATTAGAGTGATCTTCCAATTAGCCCACGCTCATAATACTCCCCCATTCCTGGTGGCTGCCTGCTCTGGGCTGCATTGAGACATGGAGGGAAGCAGTGGATATAAGCATGTGTGCAAGCATGTGTGTCCACATAAATGTGTGTGTTCTGTGGCTTGATGGGATGGCGGCGGTGGAGGAGGTGGACAGGGTTGGGTACCACAAAAAGTGAAGTGGAGAGGATGCTGCGTACGTGTAAGTGTGAACGTGCATGCAGGCATACGAGAGGGATGGGTGGGTAGTGGGTGGTGGTGTGGCGATAGTTCTGCTTGAGAGGTGAAATGAGGTCCTTATTGTGCACAGCGTGGGGGTTGCAGCATTAGTCCAAGGCTCCTGTTGTAAAGTTTGCTGATAAGGGGAACCCGGCCCTTGAGCATCCATTCTCCTCGGTGTATTAGCGCTCCCTTATCAGGGGCCCAGATAAAAACCGGCATGCCATTTGCCTTCGGTGGAATTAAGCCCCCCTCCTCCCCCTCAAACTCTTCCACCCTCCTTCCCTCTCCTCCCCTTGTCTGCCTTGGCTAACCGAGCGGGCTGTGATTAACCTCGACACTGTCCAATATCCTCGGCAGACTCCCGCCCGCAGATTAGCCACTATTAGTTATGACCAACTAAATTAACCACCGCCGCTTCCCTGAGAGAGAGAGGTAAGTAGGGACTGGGAGATGGAGGAAGAGAAGAGGATTGAGGGAGATGGAATGAGCATGAGGTGGTTTATTTAGAAAGAGAGGGACAAACAGGAGGAAGTGAGTGAAGGAGAAAGAGAGGTGGATAGAAAGAGAGGCTAAGTGCTCTGTGCGGTTAGTGTGTACACTGGAGTACGTGTGATGTATATTGCAAAACATACACAACACACTTGCGTTACACTGATATAGGAACATATAGGTGATATGTTCACATGGCACATCTACATTGGCATTGACAGGAAATATTTAGCAAATGCAAATTTCTCCTTTAAATGTTTACGTAAACACACACATAGACATAAGCTAATATTCAATTTAATTAATTTACTCAAATTCATTTCATTCCAATCAAACCAACCATTGAACTGAGATCATCAAGATAATTTCACTTTTTAAGAAAAGCGCTCTCCTTTTCAGCAGTGTCAGTAACAGCTGAATAGCTCATCAAGTAAAAAAAAATAACACAATTTTCTAAAAATACTCACTGCCAATACTAACTGGTTTACAAGGCTCAAAGCAGGAAACACAGTGACATTAATGGCATTTCTGGGTTTGATTTTTTTTTTTTATTGCATGCAGCACCTTGTTGGAAAATAAAACAATAGACTCAGTGACTGGAGACAACACATGCACGCACACACATGCACAAATAACATGTAATGATATATTATTACTAAAACAAATATAATTTAAAATATTTTTTTACTATCAAAACAATTTAAAATAATAACATCTATATTAACCAATATTAATGGTGATACAAATACATTGGTTCCTAGTTAAAAGTAAGAATATAAAATTTGGTTGTCAGTGAAAGACTACCTAAATTAATTATGTTTGTGATCCTGTCTAGTTCATGATTGCCACAATACTTACGGCCTTGGCTTAGCGCACACGTGTGTGTGTGTGTGTGTGTGTGTGTGTGTGTGTGCGTGCTGACTTGAGAGATGGACATGGTGGCTTGGGGCCATGGAGCGCACACACTGTCATTCTGTTTAAATGAGTTAACCCCTTGCATGTGCCTGTGCTAACAGTATTAAGCCTTTACATCTTGGTTGTATTGACAGGCAACAGGGCAAAGCAAAGCAACCTGCAACCTCTGTGCTCAGGGTGATCGTGTATGTATTCGGTTCTTTTTCCTCTTCCCCCTCACTCCCTGTTCTTCTTGCAGGTATACTGATATTGGTATTCTTTAAAGGAAAAGAACATTGTGCAGACAACTTCACAAATCCCAAAAATCAATACACAAAGGTACATTTATTCAAACTGCAGTTCTCATTTGTGATCTCTTTGGGAAAAAAAGTTTGGTTTTTATATCAATACTTCAACTATGAAAAGTTTTCATATAAATTTTGAAATTTGGGGCAAGATTGACCACACACAAAAGTAATGGTCGAAAATGAACATTAATATTTAAATGAGAAGAATCCAAATAGATGTTTGACATGTGAAAAATAGCAGGTAGGTCAGATTCTGAAACTAAATGGATTATTTTGAGGCTAACTTAAAAAACTTTACCAAATAAGCTAATATTTACTCTCGTATTAACAGTGTTATATGAACCTAGACTATCAAAACTACCAAATAATTCTAAACAAGAAATCCAAATATAGAAATAGAAAAGAATTCAAATACTCTGTTGCAGAATTCTGCAGACAATATCTCCATAATGTGTCTTATATTGTCACTGTGTATAATACGATCATTTCGAAATGCAACCCACCAACAACACAACCAAAGCTGCAGTGAACAACTGTTATAAAAACTGTTAATGTTATATTACAGGAAAACCAAGACAACGTGTGAGAGTGCGGCTCTCCTCATATTTGATGTTGGTGGTACAGTGGTGACAGTATGCCTTCCCTAACCAGTCTACTATTTCTCTTTTGTACTTAGCTGTCACTCAGAGCTCTTGCGTATTTGATAATGCCACAAAAACTGTCGCTGCAATTCAAAAAGGGAACAAGTGGGTTTCAAAGGACAAGAGAACATGGCACAGTTGTTGCCCTTCACATTGTAAAACGACAACAGGATTGCAAATCCAGTAACCCTCTCTCCCACTCCCACCACCATCCTCGTCAACAATGTTAAAAACAGTTTATCTCTGCGCACAATTAAGAACGCTGAAATTCAAACAAGCCAAATTAACTAAGAAACCCTACTTTTGTAACAAAGACTTTAAAGCCTCAGGAAAGAGACAGACAGAGAGAAAGAGAGAGAGAGAGAGATCAGGTACATAGAGGAAAAAATTATTTCTCTTTCATGAGAGAGAAATACACATCTACCGCACATACATCATACTGGTTGGCATGTGGTGGAAACAGACACATACTGTAAGGCAACTACATACACTAACATATTCACCCTCCCCACATAGTGCAACATATTCTGTGACTAAGCTCACCTTGACTTTTTATTTTCACCATCTTTTTTGACAATGCTTTTTGACAGCATTCCAACCCCACCCTGTGTTCTTGTTCTTTCACAAACTGTTTTGGCCCCCTGGCATTGCAAGCCAGTCAGACCACCGTGACCACCCTACTCTCACCATCTCTCCATCTTCTCCTTCCCACGAGCCAGCGATTTAGCTATTCAGGCTCAATGTGGCCATACTTACTTCCATAACGACACCTCACATTTCCCCACTTCCACCTTAAGAGAATGAGTAATCAACAAACCGGGAGCCATTTGCTGAATGTCAGTCAAATTCAGGACTCCACTACGCTATCAGTGCTCTGCCCATCACCAAGCCCTTCTTTCCTTCCTTCCTCCTCTCTAATACCAATTTAAATCGTGCCTTTCCTCTCGCTACCATTATTCAAAAGATCATAATAGTTTTCCCTGTGCCCAAAGCACAAAAAATCAATTATTTCCCCACAAAGACTTGAAAGTACTTAGCGCAGGCCTGCGAGGGGAAAAGCTGTGGGTTATATCAAATTGAAACTGCACTCATTACACAGGCACACAATTAGTTACCTCTGGTCTGCTTGCCGTTCTTTAATTTCCGAAACGGCATATCTGTATTATAACAGAAACAAGCATGCAAATGCTATTGTTGGGGATTTAGAGAAATCAATAGGACGGCTGGCGAGAGGCGTTTGGTGGCGCTGTCAGTCAAAATCTGCTGCCGGCGACTGATAAAGGTCTGAATTCAAATTAGTGCCAAAGCCGGCCAGTGACATCAGAAGTGACATCCGAAATAAAAGGGACGACTTCATGATACATGTAATTATTCTCCTCGCATTTGTGCTACATTTTTTTTTACTATCCCTCCTCTCCTCCCCGTTGTCATTCTCTCTTTCTCCTCATTGTGTGTACTTGTGTAACTGTGTTTTGCATAAAGGGATTAGGAGTGCCTTAATGAGAAACTGTAATTGTTTTTTCAGCCTCGCTTTATGGATATGTTCGCATGTGTGTGCGTTTCTGTGGATATTTGTGCATGAGAGACAGACTGTAAATATGGCTTGAATGAATGTGCCTGTTAAATGCAAAATGAATATAGTATTGAAATATTATGGGTTTTTTCTTCCATATCAGAGTACTGTGCATGTGAATGAAGGAAGGTGTTAGAGAAAACTATGTTTTGAAATACATTTCCCCACAATAACGAGCCAAGAGCCGATACTTAACAATGGAAAAATAACCAGCCTTGGCTGAATTTTTTCTCAGATACCAAATTATTGACATATTTTCAATTCCAGTGTTACCAAACCTTTCTGTTTCTGCAGAAATACTGATAAGGTATAACAGCTACCAACACAACTTGAGCAAATATATGATTGTGTTGTCACAGCATGTTTAACACTGGATATTACACACAGAATTAATTATGTTTAGTTTGGCTTTAATTTCCTTTTAATGCTGAGAAGCTGAAATTATGAATGGAAGTATCTTTAGTACAACCAGCGAGTACAGACTGCATTTCATATGTTGTAACTTAAATTGCTGGTTAAAATGTTTCTCTCACATTTTTTATCAAGTAGTAATGAATTAGATAACATCCTATTCATACTAAATGTATACCAGGGCTAATATAACTAGAGGGGTTTCAGTATTTGGTTGCAATTTACTTTTAGTGTTTACATTTTTCAAAAAAAACTTCCTTCAGTCTATTTCCACTTTAATGTATACTTCTGTCAGTAATTTTCCCAGAATTTCTTTTAAAGGGCCACTTAGAGTACAACAGCACTCATACTGGAGGGGAATTTAGAGGGAAGAGACAATGATGTATTTTTTCAACAAGGGCTTCGTTTTCATTTCGACTTTTGAGGAGCTCTTCAAGAAACTGAATTATAATCTGATGTTCTAAATGGAAAACTATTCATGTGATATGCTACATATGTATGTAACCCCATAGGACTCGACAACATGACATCTCGACCCGAACAGTGTATTGATTAGTGTTAGATGCAATTCTAATTTAGATGTGGTCATCTGTAAAATATTAGTTATGACACTGTTGATTGATTTAATTGGTGGGCCAGATGAGATTTTCTTTCTTTAAAATGATGTAGAAATTAAGATAGAGGCTTAAAAATTTTGGCTTTTGAATCAACTTAAATCTAAATAAAATGTTAAATTTAAGAAGGGTGGCCTGTGGTTCAGTGGTTAGCAACTTTGCCTCACAGCAAGAAGTTGACTTGGTCCTTTTTAAAGGTCCCATATTGTACACCTTTCTGGTGTTTTATTTGAAGTTTTGATATCCTTAAGAAGGTATATTTGTTTTTTTTAGTACCAAAAAACATCTCAATATGGTTTTATAGCTCTTTTAAGGAGCTCAGGTCAATTTTGGCCTGTCTCATTAATATGTTATGAGCCTCTCTTCTGATTGGCCGCTGTTTTCTAAGTGACGCACGGCCCGGCCAACCACCCTCTCTGTTTACCTTGTGTCTCTTCACCGTGAGCAGAGCTGGCTCTGACAGTGCTGTCCCGGAGTGAGACAGCCCTGGAGAAACTATCTCCCTGCTCCCCGACTACGCAAAATTCATCGGTAACCCGTGTCGGCGGTGGCCCGTGAGGTGGAAGACGCCAGGGCGATCTGCTGAGGGACTGGAAGCTGGACAAAGCTGAAGTGATGTGGAGCTGTTGCTGAGGCAGAGACGGCGGGTGGACCAGCCACTGGGACTGTGGCAGCATGACTGCTTTCACAGCGACCGGTCCGCCCTCTCCCTCACCTCAAAATTTGCTGTCAGACTGTCAGTGTGACAGTCATGTCATCCAATCAGAAATGCCGTGCTGCGCACGTACTAGTCATTCTCACAATCAGAAGTTGCCCGGGGTGACTGTGTATCCGCGTCAACACACGAGTGAAACCAAAGAATAACATTGCATTAGCGGAGCGGTCTCTGCAGAGCCAGAAGCAACATTTGACAATTTAATTCAGTGATACGGTAGTGTTTTTGGTTTTTGGGCCAACAGATGTGCAACAAAAGAAGGTACAGTGCAAAGCATTCAGTCGCTATATCCCGAGGCAACACCACCAACCAGTGTTAGCGCTTGACATAGCGCCACAGGGAGCGACACCACGACTATCCCCTTGTTAAGAGGAGACAGGCTGCTAACAGAGAGAGAACTAAAGTCTACACCGTCACCGTGTGTTCATTCAGTGCTCTCTCCCCTTCTTCTCTTCAACAAATCTCCCTCTCTTTCTGTGTGTGTGTGCATGGGCACGTAAGTGTAATCGCAAATCAAATCACAATATCTGTCAGAAAAATATCGCAATTCGATATTTTCCCCAAATCGTTGAGCCCCAGTTTGCATGCTCTCCCTGTACCTGAATGGGTTTCTCCAGCTTACTCCCGCAGTCCAAAATAATGCATTTTAGGGTAATTGGAGACTCTTAATTGAGCATAGGTGTGAATTTGAGTGTGAATGGTTGTTCATCTCAATATGCCAACCTGCAATCTGCTGGCAACATTTCCAGGGTGCCGAGCCCTCTCCTTTACCCGGTCAATAATGAAATAGCAACCCTGTTGAGCTGCCCACACACAGCAACAGTAGTTATCCTCAATTTCTGATATAATGACAGGATGTCTGAGGACAGAGAGAGGGAGGATCTCAAAGCTAATTGGCTAACGCGTCACGGGAATATTTTGCTCAAGTTTAAATATTTCCAACTCAAGCGACTGATGCGACAGCCGTGAATTCAACGTCTTCGTGGTCCCGCGTCAAACTACTCCCACCATTTGCGTTGCCGGACTCAATGACGCGAACTTTCATGCTAGTTGCATCTTTGCATTGACTTTGTATGTAATCTACTAATTTGCTCGGATCTGGTGTGAATGCACCATAAGAATGGAAGATTTAGACCAAGTACAAGTGTGCAAACTTGCAGACATGAAGGTTGTGCAAGGAATATATCCAAAGTACTATCTACAATACAATAGTAATGAATAGTTGGGGTGACTCCCTTAGGCAGGGGTCTTAAACTTAAATTACCTGGGGGCCAATGAGTGTCCAGTCTGGTCAGTAGGGGGCCAGTCAAGTGCAGCATTAAAAAAAGGCGGCCAACTGTTTGGGGGGGAAAAACTCCAACTGTTCGGAATGTCTCAACATTAACTATTTACAGCCATTCTTGCTTAATGTTTACTGCCAGACACCTGACAGCACTTCTTCTCAGACAGCTGAGCCACATTTGCGCTGAGGGAGGTGGCAGTTAAAACCCTCAGTATGGTTTGAAGATAGACATCACTCAGCCTGGACCAGAACTTATTGAATGTCATGGTGGAGAACAGTTTCTCACAGAGATATGTTCGTCCAAAGAGGCATATGGTTCACTTGAACATCTCAGAAAGCTCTGGGAAGGATGGGGGTAATTCTCTCAAAAATCTTGTCTGTTTTTCCATTTGCCTCTCTGAACTTGGCTTTGAGCTCAGAGTTGCACTGTTGGTCAATAAGTTCCATTTGTAGTACACTGGGGGCATTTAGCACATCGAAGAAGAAGTGATCTACAAAAATTTGGAATGTGTGTTATGAAGTCTGCAAACCGCTGTTCAAATTCCTGCTGTAGCTGCTGAATGGCATCAACATATTTCTCACTACTTAATGCTATGCCCTCCTCCACAACACATGCATGCTGGAAAATGGTGGAGTTTATTATCAGACAGCTAGGCTTTCCATACCATCAGTTTCGTGGAGAATGCCCTGACATTTTCAATAGCTGTAGCAACAAGCTGGCATGGGCCCTACAACTTAAGATTGAGTCTGTTCAGCTCCTGTGGCATGTAAACAAGGAAAGCTAGGTCCATCAGCCAGCTGGGATCACAAAGCTCAGGAAGATCAATCCTGCCTTGCTCCATGAAGGTCTTCACTTCTCTTAGCTCAAAAAACCTTTTCAGGACATTCTCCCAGCTGAACCAACGTACCTCTGTGAAGTACAGAACATCGCCATATGCTGCATCAATTTCCTCCTAAAAAAGCATGGAACTGGCGATGCTGTAAGCCCCTGGATCTGATGTAATTTATCCATTTGACAATGACAGATAGCACAGTGCCTGCTGATGGATAATGCAGTGCAAAGCAATTGCCCTATCTGCACCTTCCTCCTCCAATTTATTTTGCACAAGCACTACCACTCTGTTTCTCCTACTGATCATTGATGGTGCGCCATCTGTTTTTATTCCTCAGAGCAACTTCCATAACAAACCAGCACACTCAATTTCGTCACACAGTCGCTCAAACACATTCTTAGCTGTGGTACGGCATTGCATTGTTTTCACACCAAGTAATTACTCTGTAACTTCAAACTGCTTGTAAACACCATGGGCAAAAATGGCGAGCTGGGCATTAGCATTTATGCTCTCATCCAAAGCCACAGAATATGCACTGAAACGTTTGCCTTTATCACACGGCTGATCATAAATATCATTTGATAGCTCAGTAATCTTCTCTGCCACTGTGTTTGCTGAAAGGCTGATGTTGCTGAATTTCCCCTTCTTTTCTGGACAGATGATAGTTGCAACTTCTAGCATGCAGTCTTTTAAAAACTGGCCTTCAGTTAATTACTTTCCCGCTTTGGCAATCATCTCACTCACCACAAAACTAGCTTTCACCGCTGAATCAGCTTCCTTGCTTACCATCTGGAAAAGGTTTTGTTGTATGGATAGCCCTTTCTTTAGCTGTGCAGCTTGTTTGCTCCTTGCCTCTCCCTGGTATTTACTGTACTCCTCTGCATGCTTAGTTGAATAATGCTGCTTCACGTTATGATCCTTTAACACAGCAATCTTCTTTCTGCAGATGAGGCAGGTGGCATTGCCCCTGAACTCAAATAAAAAATAATCGTAATAATCCACCTCCGAGTTCTCCTGAAATAGTCTGTGCTCATCATCAACTTTTCTCTTGGCTTTCGACAACGACATGTTGACCTCTCAACAAAAGACAGCGCAAGCTTGTCACTTATCAATCAGTCTGTGATTAGCCCAAAAGTTACTCTCACTCTGTTACCGCACTGTTACCGCGCTCACTCCTTGCTTGACCACACACTCACTGACGTCACTCACTCGCACCTGCCATTCTCCCTCTAATTTACGCTACTCTTGTTACACTTGCATGAACACAAAGTGCATGACATGCGCTGTGTTTTAACAAGAAAGAGCGAGGTTGTGGGCCAGGTTTCACTTTAACTTCATATCAAATGGCAGGAAAATCGATCAGGGGGCCCATGGGCTGATAGTCTGAATCCTCTTTCCTTAGGATATAAAACAGCCTTACCAACACAGATAATAGCTCTATGTCAGGGACAACTTTACATATAACTTCTTAACCTTTTATGTTGAAAAGTATATTTGAATGTCATGTCTCTGTTTTATTTTCAAGTTCTGTAGTGTTAATACTGATATTTTTCATGGTTCTCCACAGCTGTCTGCTACATTCAGGGCTGGACCTGACCTTATTCCATGGTTGATCTCCAAGAGCATTCAACTATTAGAAGACTTCTCTTCAGGGCAACACCTACTCCTCCTACAGTCACATTACCTGCCAGGTCAATTGATTACAAATGTTAATCAAAATTAAAAATTATCATTGCTTGTTCTAGCGATGGGTCTAATAAACTGATCTGAACATAGGTAAAGCTAGATCGATTTGTGAGGAGTATAATTCTGCGACTCAGGCACAGTTAAATGAATGCACTGTGAACAAATGACAGGGTTGGGGAACTTCAGTCCTCAGTGACAAAGTTTGAGACACTGCAGACAGGACATAAACTAACAAATAAATGAAGCGTCTTACAAAATTAAAATACACTGAAGCAACCTGTTGTAGTTATAGTAATATGTATCGCCTACTGTCATCTCAGTGAATCATTATGAGGTTAAAATGTACCTCGTAATGATATGTTGTTTGTAAAGGAAGACTCGTCTTTGTGTAATTTATTCAGTTTCTCTTTAGTTTTTGCACATTGTACTTGTCAGTCTTTCACAAAATGGCAGGCAAGAACCCAATACCCCGACACAAAAGAAGATGCAGAGCAGTTCAGGTGCAAAAACAGGGTTTAATGGACAGGCAGAGGTCAATCGGGGAAGCAAACAAATCCAGTAGGGGCAGGCAAAAAGGAAAGTCCCAAGTGGCAGGTCAAAACAGGTACAGGCAGAATCAGGATCAGAATAACGCAATGCTGGAGAGCATGGAGACACACTAGACAATCTGGCAGAGAACTGAGGGAATGGGGCGGTAAATATACACTGCAGAGCTGATTAGCTGATGAGGGCCAGGTGAATGGAATCGGCAGGAGGAGGGAGTGGCAGAGTCTGAAATGACATGAGAGTTAATGTGACAAAAACAGGAAACAGACAATGAAAAAACTAAAGTCTGGCTGAAGTTGTGACAGAACCCCCCCTTCTAGGGAGGGCTCCTGTTGTCCCATCAGGCTGGTCCCTATGGAACGCTGAGATGAGATCAGGGTCCAAGATGTGGCGAGCTGGAACCCATGAGCGCTCCTCAGGGCTATACCCCTCCCAATCGATAAGGTATTGAAGACCCCTCGTGCCGTCACGAATTGATGATGCGATGAGCAATGTAGGCAGGACCCCCGTCAATAGGCCGGGGGGCCGGTGGGGGTCTGGAGGAGGGCTGGAGCTAGCTTTCCTTAACGGGTTTGACCTTCGACACATGGAGGGTTGGATGAATCCTCAGAGCGAGGAAGGCGGAGACGGACTGCTGCAGGGTTGATGACTTTACTGATGGAGAATGGGCCCACAAATCTTGGGGCTAACTTTCTAGACTCTACCCGGAGGGGAAGGTTGTGGACAACCAAACCTTCTGACCAGGTGTGTAGCAGGGTGGAGCGGGCCGGCGCCGGTTGGGACTTCTCTGGTACCGGTTGGACGAACGCAGGAGAGCAGAACAGGCCCGCAACCAGGTGCACCGACAGTGCTGGATGAATGCCTGGACAGACAGGACACTTGCTTCTCGCTCCTGCTCAGGGAATAGTGGAGGTTGATATCCCCGAGAGCCCTGAAAATGAGAAAGCCCCGTAGCTGAGCTTGGGAGTGTATTGTGAGCACCCATTCAACCCACATAAGCTGCTTGGACCAGGAGGACGGGTCCTGGGATGAAATGCAACGCAAGGCAGTCTCCATTTCCTGGTTTATCCTTTCAGTCTGTCCGTTGGATTGAGAATGGAAACCAGAGGATACGCTCACTGTGGCCCCCAACAGCTGGCAAAACTCTGTCCAGAAATGAGATGTGAACTGTGGCCCCCGGTCTGAGACGATGTCACAGGGGAGGCCGTGCAGACGGAAAACATGGTGCAACATGAGTTCAGCTGTTTGCCAGTGCCTCCACTCCTCAAGAGCCATCTTGAAAGCCAACAACTCCTAGTTTCCAACATCATAGTTTCTTTCTACTGGGGACAATTTGCGGGAAAAGAAAGCACAAGGATGTAACATTTGGTCCTCCGCTGAACGCGGACTACCCCTACCCTGGAGTCTGACGCATCCACTTCCACCACAAATTGGCATTCTGGATCTTGAAGGATAAGAAGAATCATGATTTTAATTCACTGAATACACTTTCTGCAGCAGGAGGCCATTGGAAGGCTACCTTTTAGGAGGTGAGGGCTGTCAGGGAAGCTGACAGAACTATAGTTGCGGATAAACCTACAATAAAAATTGGCAAACCCTAGGAACTGTTGTAGCTTCTTCCGAGTGGTGGGAACCGGACAATCCAGCACTGCTTTAACCTTGGCTAGATTCCATGTGAATACAATCAACCGAAATGATGTATCCCAGGAACGACACCTCAGTGGCATGGAACTCAGACTTTTCCGCCTTCACGAACAGCTAATTCTCTAATAATCTCTGGAGGACACTGTGGACGTGCTGCACATGTTCCTGTTCAGACTTTGAGAAGATTAGGATGTCGTTGAGATATACAAACACAAACACATTGAGAAAATCCCGGAGAACATCATTCACCAAGGCTTGGAATATTGCAGGAGCATTAGTTAGTCCGAAAGGCATAACCAGGTACTCACAGTGGCCCCTGGGCATGTTGAAAGCTGTTTTCCACTCATCCCCCTTCCAAATGCGAACAAGGTGATAGGCATTTTTCTGAGATCAAGCTTGGCAAACACAGAAGCTCCTTGCAACAGTTTGAACGCAGAGGAGATGAGTGGGAGGGGGTACCTGTTTTTAATGGTGACATCATTCAGCCCACGGTAATCGATGCAGGGCCGGAGAGATTTGTCCTTTTTATCCACAAAGAAAAACCCAGCTCCAGCAGGAAAGGAAGAAGGACGGAGGATGCCTGCTGCCAGTGAATTGTCCATGGCCTCGGTTTCAGGAGCTGAGAGAGAGAAGAGTCTCCCCCAGGCCCAGATGAGCCAGGGAGAAGGTCAATGGCACAATCACACGGGCGGTGAGGTGGCCTGAACTTTGTTAAACACCTCCTTTAAGTCATGGTACTTGGATGGGACTCCTGACAGATCTGGGAACTCTTTAGAGCAAGAGATGTTGAGGGTAGGTAACAAAGCAGATTTCAAACAGACTGCATGACAATGTTCACTCCACTGTAGAATGGAACCAGTCACCCAGTCAATGTGTGGATTATGTCTCTTTAAGCAAGGAAACCCCAGGATAATTGGCTGCTGAGGAGCATATATCAGGTGAAAGGTAATAGATTCAGTGTGATAACC
The DNA here is from genome assembly GCF_022379125.1 of Scophthalmus maximus. Lineage (NCBI taxonomy): Eukaryota > Metazoa > Chordata > Actinopteri > Pleuronectiformes > Scophthalmidae > Scophthalmus > Scophthalmus maximus. The sequence goes on from NC_061524.1 coordinate 25,319,064, forward strand.
TGATATGCCCAGATGAAGAGGAACGGTTCGGTGGGTTACTGTGCAGAGGAGGCGCCCATCCAGAGTGTGGTGGAAATCTTGATTCCTCGAGAAATGAACAAATAATCATTCAAACATAAGTTTGACTACAAGTCATATTCAATTGAATCAAAGTCAAGAGTACAACAGAGTCTGTTCAGCTGGCTCAGAGCTCCTTCACCATGGAATGGCTCAGAGGTCTCATCTCATCTCATCTCATCTTCAACCGCTTATCCGTGATCGGGTCGCGGGGGCAGCAGCTTCAGTAGGGGGCCCCAAACTTCCCTTTCCCGGGCCACATTAACCAGGTCTGACTGGGGGATCCCGAGGCGTTCCCAGGCCAGTGTGGAGATATAATCTCTCCACCTAGTCCTGGGTCTACCCCGAGGTCTCTTCCCAGCTGGACGTGCCTGGAACACCTCCCAGGGGAGGCGCCCAGGGGGCATCCTTACCAGATGCCCGAACCACCTTAACTGGCACCTTTCTACGCAAAGGAGCAGCGGCTCTACTCCGAGCTCCTCACGGATGACTGAGCTTCTCACCCTATCTCTAAGGGAGACCCCAGCCACCTTTCTAAGGAAACCCATTTCGGCCGCTTGTACTCGCGATCTCGTTTTTTCGGTCACGACCCATCCTTCATGACCATAGGTGAGGGTAGGAACAAAGATTGACCGGTAGATCGAGAGCTTTGCCTTCCGGCTCAGCTCCCTTTTTGTCACAACGGTGCGGCAAAGTGAGTGCAATACCGCCCCCACTGCTCCAATTCTACGGCCAATCTCACGCTCCATTGTCCCCTCACTCGCAAACAAGACCCCGAGGTACTTAAACTCCTTTACTTGAGGTAAGGGCTCATTCCCTACCCAGAGTAGACAATCCACCGGTTTCCTGCTGAGAACCATGGCCTCAGATTTTGAGGTGCTGATTCTCATCCCAACCACTCCACACTCGGCTGCGAACTGATCCAGTGAGTGCTGAAGATCACAGACCGATGGTGCCATCAGGACCACATCATCTGCAAAAAGCAGTGATGAGATCCCCAGGCCACCGAGCTGCAACCCCACCCCACCACGACTACGCCTCGATATCCTATCCATGAATATCACAAACAGGATTGGTGACAAAGCGCACCCCTGGCGGAGACCAACCCCCACCGGGAACGAATCCGACTTACTGCCGAGAACCTGGACACAGCTATTGCTTTGAGTATACAGGGATTGGATGGCCCCAAGAAGTGACCCCCTCACCCCATACTCCCTCAGCACCTCCCACAGTATCTCCCGGGGGACCCGGTCATACGCCTTCTCCAAATCCACAAAGCACATGTAGACTGGATGGGCATACTCCCAGGCCCCCTCCAGGATCCTTGCAAGGGTAAAGAGCTGGTCCGTTGTTCCACGTCCAGGACGGCTCAGAGGTCTGACCCAGATAATACAGAAAATACATCTTAAATAGCCAGGCCAAGGCGACCAGGTGAACAAGAATGTTGGCCTTATCTCTCTGAATCATTTTTCCTGGCCCAAATGTCTTACTACCCCTAATAAAACCAGCTGTTCATTAACCCCTTGTAAACCACACTTCCCTCATTTGCTTTTCTACCCCAGACTCAGCTAATTATTACTTCTCGTAGACAGTCTTTCCCACATACCAGAAACACAATTTAAACAGAGTATATGTTAATACATGATTATATGAGAAATTGACACCATACAGAGCAGTAGCCTTGACAGGCTCAACCAAGGGTTCCTGGTTAATACCTAGCTGCATGGCAAAACCACGATCCAGAAGGTTAGTGTCAACCCCGGAGTTAATTACAGTACAGTAGAGCTGGACCTAAAGTAGTGGCTGAGAGGGCATTTCAGAGTTCCTCATGCGGCTCACCAGCATCCTCTGGATTCCTGGTGAGCCCTGTCTTTTACTGGACAGGAAGACACATAATGACCTCCCTGCCCACAGTACATGCAGCAGTTCTTCCTTTGACGCCGCTGTCGTTCAGCAGCTGTCGTTTCTGCCAAGTTGCATGGGCTCAACTGGGTCACTAGGCCCGCCAGTTGATGTAGAAACATTTTGAAAGCGTTAGTCAAGGAGGAACTGTTCCAATCACTCTCTGCTGCGAGTGTCCGGAACTCAATGGAATAGTCAGTCACTCTCCGGATCCCCTGAACCAGGTTAAACAGTCCACGAGCAGCCTCTCGGCCAGGGATAGCATAATCAAACACCTTCTGAAGACCCTCAGAGAAGGCAGTCACAGAAGAACAGAGAGCCGACTGCTTCTCCCACTCAGCGGTGCCCCAGTCCCGAGCCCCTCCAGTGAGCTGGGTGATCAGAAATTCCACTCTGGACCTCTCAGTGGGATATGTGAGAGGCTTTAGTTCAAAAGAGCGGCAGGTACCTGGAGCTCTAGAAAAGCATTCTGGAGCACTTAAGCAGGGTTCTGGACCAGAGACGGAGGGAACAGACGGACTGGTGGTTTGAGAATCTGTTGGCGTATGACTGGCCTGCATGAGCTGCTGAAACTGACCACTCAGAGCCTCCAAATGTTGGTTGTGGTGTTCAGAAGACTGCTGGAGAGCCATCTCCATGGCAGTGAGTTGTCTCTCATGATGGTGTAGAGCAGCGGCTTGTGCTGCCATTTCACACTGTATCTTCTCAGTGTTGGCTGGGTTAATTTTCAAGTGCTTTGTAGGAGAGGAGCAGGATTTTGAATTATATTCAGAAATTTATAGGGCGCCAATGCAAAGATGCTAACACTGGAGAAAATTGATCTGTTTTTCTAGTTCCTGTCAGGCCTCGTGCTGCAGCATTTTGAATTAACTGGATGCTTTTCACAGACTTTTTGGGACATCCTAACAGTAATGAATCACAGTAGTCCAGTCTAGAATTAACAAATGCATTGACTAGTTTTTCAGCATTCAGCAGATTTTTCTTAATATTGTCCAGGTGAAAAGGGGCTGCCACTAGAGACTTTTGTTTAAGTGTGGGTCAAAGGACATGTCCTGGTCAAAAATAACTCCAAGGTTCCTCACGGTAGAGCTGGAGGCCAAAGTTATGCCATCCAAGGTAACTATGTGCTCAGATAATGGGCCTCATGCAAGAATATGTTTGTAATCCTAAATTTCTCCTACATCTGTTCGTACAGTGAGTTTGAACGAACAGACCTCGTCGGATTCATCAAACGCTTCTATCTTCAGAACATTTTTTAACATTCAGGATGAATGTCACCTGTGTGTATTTGAGCGAGCATGCCCCAGATCGCAAAATAGCATAATCAACGCCCCCAAAATACCATATAAGGTTTCGCTTCCTGCTTCATGTCAGGAAGAGTTCATTCATGAAAAAAGAAGACGTTTACTAGATCAGAGATTGAAGTTCTGTTTCCACAGTGTATATGCTAGCAACGTCAGCAGGAGTTAAGTGATGGACTAAAGCGGATCTGTCAATAAAGAGGAAAGAGGAAATGCATCGATATGCCTTTTAAAAAAAAAACACTCGTAGGATCCACACAAAGGAAGAATTTCAATTCAAATATCATCTTTTAAACTTTGATCACAGATTTTCTCCTGTGAACTACAGATTTCCAATAAAACCATCAAGAACTAAGTGACTCACTGAGGCCAAGTTGACGTTTCCAGATATCTAGCAGCTAAATATCTGGACGCATCAGGAAACCATCTCCTGTGTGAGCTGTGATGTGACAGGCAGTGAGTGTGTCAACCTGGAAACCACAGCAAAACTCTTCACTCATTCTCTGCCTTTTCAGGGTTTCTGAAGAAAATCATTGCGCAGACTATATACAGGGCTTTTTTGTCATGTTGAGCGTTTTAACTGCAACAGACGACGAGTGTAACCTTTAGCTGACTTTAATGCGGAACCACACATAAAAGCTTCCAGTTATTTCTCACCCTCCGCATAACACAGAGAGCATCCGCTCAAACTACTTCCTGTTTCTTTCAACACAAGAGTATCTTGCGATATATTGATCGCTTTTCTTTTTGACATCCATTGTGAAAATGACTAACAATTCCTGTTTTGCGTGTTTTTCCCATATTTCCCTGTCACTTTCGCCTGTGTTTTTCGTGACAAAACATAGTCCATCTTTAGCCAGGATGGCTAATGGATAACGGTTATGCGGCACACGTCGTCAGCCACCACAGGTCAGTCATGGCTAAAATAGAAAGCATCATTACTGCTTTGTCGACGGACCTTCATTCGAAAGACTGAAAGTGTGTCCAACCAGCTACGTAAAGATATGATAGCGGTCTGCTCTGAGCTACATAACGCCCTTGACAGTACCAACCAGGAGCTGAAGCTACATGCTACCTCCATACAGGGCCAGGAAGACGGAGCTAATCAATATTTGGGACAACTGGTTGAACTCAGGTCGCGGCTAACTTGGCTTAGCTCACAAGTCAAACAACTGACTGCCAAGACGGAAGACTTGGAATCCCGTCAACGTGGGGACAATTGCTGGATTATTGGAGTGGAGCAAAGTTTTGGAGATGCCCGAATGGAATGATCGGTAGCTAAACTACTTAAAGACTCCCTGGGCCTGGATTACACTCTGACACTTGACCGAGCCCACAGAAGTTCACGGCCGAAGCCAGGTGATAGGGGGCCACCAAGACAAATCGTGGTAAAGTTTCACTACTTTCACGAGAAGACGGATATTCCGCTGCAAGTAAGCACCCGGTTCATTTCAACGATAAAAAAAATATTCATCTCCCCGACTACACTGCTGTGGTGAGGAAGTGATGGGCTGCTTTCAAGGAGGCAAGAGAGCTTCTGAGACTCTGCCCAAACACCCGGTTAGGTCTCTTTTTTCCAGCGACGTTGAAAATCACACCACCGAATTGAAAGCAAAGATCATTCGATGACCCCATCGAAGCAAGAAAGTGCATAATAGAACACTTACAAACAAAATCCGGAGGAAGTAACTGGATTGGACAGGTCTACTGCTCTAATTTTGACCACAATTCAAGAGGCGTTGATATTCTTCTAAAAAAGGGGATGCAGTTTGATGAGCATAAATCTATTCAGGATACTAATGGTCGATATATCATACTAATTGGCAGATTATGCAACACCCCAGTAGTCCTGGTTAATATTTATGGCCCAAATTGGCATAGCCCACAATTTTACACTGATCTTGTATCTGCTCTTCCTAACATCAACACTCATAAGCTTATTATTGCAGGAGACCTGAACTGTTTTCTCGACCCGTTTTTGGATAGATCAAATCCCAGGAGAGACAGTCAGCTATCCAAAGCTGCAACTGTCATCAGTTTTTTCGTCTCACCGATCCATGAAACCTAAATCCCGAAACAAAACAATTCTCTTTTTTTCTCACAAGTCCATAAAAGCATCTCTAGGATAGACTATTTCTTAATTGATAGCACTATTATGTCATCACTCAAGAATTCCCAATACCATAGCATTGTTTTGTCCGATCACTCCCCAGTACAACTAGACATACATTCCCCTGACATCGTGCATCCTCGTCGATCATGGCGTCTTGATTCCTCGTTATTTTTTGTGCCCCAAATTCAAACAATTTGTAAATGAACAAATAGATCACTTCTGCAGTACAAACAATACCCCAGACATATCACGCTGTACTCTTTGGGAAACTTTGAAAGCTTACATAACGGGTCAAATAATATCATATACAGCCCACACTAATAAAGAGCGCAACAAACGTCTCAAAGAGATCGAACAACCCTTATTAGATTTGAACAAAAGATATGCGATATCTCCTACTCCAGAACTTTTTAAGAAGTGTTTGCTCTTTGGCAATCCATAGTGAACAAAGTACTTCTCCATTAGCACTTCTGCCACTGTAGAGGCTTTTTGTAACCTGGTTGTAAAGGCTTGGGCATAGCATGTGTAATGATCAGTAGTGACTGGAACATTTTCTGTAACTTAGATCTGGTTCAATGGATAAAAAAAAAACATACATACAACGTCCAAAGGTCCATCACTTCTCAAATGAGTCAGTGGAGCAACTTTCTTGGGTAAAGTTTTCTTCTTGATGCACCGGCTACTAGACTTGCAGTACTCCTCAATGTCTGATATCATCCTTGGCCAATAAAAACGTTCTGTAATCAACCCATACGTTTTGACAAGGCCCAAATTACATGAGTCATCATGCAGCAATTTTATTACAGTCTTCCTGTACTTTTCCAGCAAGACCAGCTGAGAATGGCTAGCCCAAGACCATCTTGGCTAGCATCCACATGTAGCACATAGGGTTACTGTGGGTTTGCAAAAGCCAACACAGGAGCTTGGGTAAGCCTCAGAGTCAGCTCCTCAAAGGCTGCCTGACATTTGTCACCCCACTTACAACCAAAGGTGGGATGGGTTGGAATGGGTTTAAGTAGGTATTGTCCTGTTATATCTTGGACTTCTTGGCAGTTGGAGGGTATCCTGACAACAGTTGGTTTAACGGGTAGGCAACTTTGGAGTAATCTTTAACAAAGCGTTTGTAGCAGCCACAGAACCAAAGAAATGACCACAAAGCAGTCACGTTGTTTGGTCTGTCCTGTTGCACACGCTCTATCTTTGCCTGCTTGGTTGCCTCAGATGGGGTCTACTTCCTCCCAGTCTTCAAGGTGGGGGCAGTTTGGGCTTAATATGGGTCTCTTGACACCGTTAGCATCATATATATATATATACCCCTTTAATATGTGGCACCAACCACTCACATATTTGGTATGCAATATGAAACAATGGCACAAACACAATATGTCAATTGCACGTTGTATTAATCATATGCATGAAAAATTAACAAGTCATATACACAAACCTCAATATGACACATAAGGTAAAGAAAAAAAATATTCTGTATAACCCTGACTTCACTTAAGATAATTTTATATCTTTTGAGCAAGCTTGCAATAAGTTTTGATGGCTCGTTTTAAGTTGGAGCCCATGAAGAATCCACAATGTTGCCTTGTGTGCAGTGAAATAAACAGATCTTACCACGTCTGCAGTATTATTTTCGTGTTAATTCTATCACCGTGAGACGTTCTTGTACTCTCCTATTTTGTCTCTCTCGACTTCCCCCTTCTTGCATGATCTGTCAACAGGAAATAAAACCCCTTCACATTAACGCTGCTCTCGGTAGGATTGAGAGAAGTGTGGACATCAGTTGCCTTTGCAAGATGTAAATTGGGTGTTGTGCAAAACATATTTTTTTTCATTTAATTTATTTCAAAGTTATATTTTAATATTCAAGCAACCTCAGTATTTGCCTTGCAATGAAGTGTATTTTTTAAAGAAATGGTTTCTCTTTGCTTAAATATACAACAACGTGAAGATTACTTCATTTTTGTATCAATATACTTTTTGAATCAATTCAAGGCATTACAAATATATTAATTTGGGGTAATCAGATTCACTGGTTTAGTACTACCGATACAATATCTCAAAGAAAAGAATAACAAATGTATCAAAGTAGACAATGATGTAATATTTTCAAGCTTTATTTTGCACATGAATTAAATACGGTAGATGTGCTGAATATTCCTTCCTCAGTTGTTCCCCCAGCAAAGTCAGCATCTGTGAAGAAAAACAACATGAGTATGTGAAACTAGGATTCAGGAAAAATTATTCCTCCTTACAAATTCATCACACGTCGAAATACTATGAGGGGAATAAATCATTTCAGTACATAATCTGTAGTCAAGATTATCAGTGTTGAAAAGAAAGTGTAATTACGTGCTGTTCATCTTTTACTGCTTGGTTTCAACGCAGGGGCAATGTGCATTTTGCTTTTACCCATGGCCAAAGTGGAGTCTTGCTTCGTCAAAACACACGGGAACTTCACCTCGTCTTGAAACGCTGCTGCGTTGTTGACAGACACAAAGGAGATTACACATAAAAATAAATAATTTGACAGTCTGCTCTACAGTGATAAATAAATATGTAAGTGATGAGTGCATTTGCAAATTCAGTGTGTGAATATGACTGTATCCACAGCTGGGAATATCAACACATACTTAGCATTTAGCATAGCACGGGATGCTACTTTGGTGATAAATAGTGATGCTAACTAAACAGTAGGACACTGATGGGGGAGCATTTAGCCGCGAGAGCACAGGCAACGATACATACATGTCTGGCAAACTCTCAAAACAGATTAGACTGCATGGAAACAAACATATTTTCAGCCATTATGCTATAAAAAAACGCTAACCAATAGCCATAGCACTGTGGACCTAGCAACTAGCAGTCTGATTACGACAGCACAGTAGCATACAGTATGGTTACAGAGTGCGACAATAACATGGAAAATAAAAGATAAATGAAACAGGGATAATTACCGGTCAAGCAGAACCCCTCGTTTGTGAGCCCTTTCGGTCTTGCTGCTTCTGTGGAGCCGCTCCGATGTTTACATCTGCTCGATCTACTTCCTTCTTTTTAGACCGTTTTTGCTCGTGTTTTTTGTCGTATATGCAGTTTCTGGCAAAGGAGGTGTGCAGTTTTTGCGATGCTTGGCGTTTCTCTGCCACAGTGTTTTCCAACTAACTCCGCTTCTGCTGCTAGCTCCTAGTTTCGAAGACATGAGCTTGGTCTTGACCAGCTCATACCCGGATGATTGACAGAGTGGAGAGACGCCCCCTGGCTGTGATTGAACATATTTCTTCGGGCGTGGTGGATTCTGGCAAATGGCATTAAAGGCAGTAGGGGGAGCTAAATGACCTAGATTCTGTTACATATGATCTGTATCACATACTACCAGGATATAACGACGGTTTCAGCAAATATGATAAAAAGTCATTTTTTGCAAATCTTACCTACAGCACCTTTAATGATTAACATGAGTTTTATTGAACCTTTGTATACAAACATTGAAAACATTATGTTTGAGATACACACATTAAACAATAATACCTGATGTTTTTTAAATCAGAATATTATACGTGTAAGATTACACCTCTGCCTCCTGGTCTCAAATTCGGTCTGGCACGGTTCGACTGTTTAGGTAAATGAGTGAGATTTCAAGAAAGGAGAGCTGTTCCATCAAAAGTAGGATGAAGGCTGTCTCTCTGCATCGGCTCACTGTTATCTGGACACCACCTCAACAACCAACCATTTAAGGATGATATGCGGCTATACATCACTGTTCAAGTTAGGCAGGGGTCAAGAGAAAACTACAGTTAAAGTAAAGTCCAAGTTTGTTTTTTCCATAAGAACACATCAAATCAATGATCACTTTTGTGACCTCCAATTGGTGTAACCGGTTGTCGTTACTGACGTGAATTACATTTATTCCATATCTACATTTATCCTTAGCCACTAGTTTCAAATTGGAATCAATGCCACCTGCTCTTGCCTCAGAAATACATTTATCTATGGCTCGCTGGTTTTGCTAATTTCATATTCCTCAGAATAGTCGCCAATGACCAGTATTGTTTTCTCAGTGGGTGTGTCCCTGAGCAGGGAGACTTTATACGTGAACTGGTTGGTGGTGAACCATGGGGTTCTTTTTGGGACTACACTTCTTATTGCGGGCAGTCACCCAGACGCCCTGTCCCCCCGGCTTCTCTGGAACTGCTGGAGTACATGAGGGAGCTACTCTGGGTCGGCTCGCAGCGGCTAGCGGGGACTGTCTAACAGAATCAGCTAACCTTAAGGACTTCTAGGACTTCAGAGAAGGCCTAACATATCAGAAATGAGTGTAAAGTTATCCAATCAGATTGAGTTGTTGTTGTTTTCTCTAGGCAGAAAAGAGGTTACAGCTCGCTCACTCATTGGTTAGGACTGCATGATCGGGCAAGAAGTCTGGAGCTTGCTGTTAATTTAGTCACTTTCTGACTTTGCGATGTGGAAGGCCCAGTGCCAGAACCCACGGTTCGCTACTGCATTACATGTACCATTATCGTTAACTGAAGCAGTAGCTAAACCTTAATCACACAGAGCAATAGAGAGCAGGGGAGGGAGAGGGAGAAGGGATAGTTCGCTGCTAAAACTAACTAGCTAACCTACAATACTGAGAGATAAGACTGTGAAAACCGCTGTGAGTTAGCGAGCGAGTTGCTAAAAGAGGGAGAGCTGAGAGTGATTGAGTATAAACAAGGGTGAGTGGAGTGGATAATTAGCCCAGTAGTTAGAGAAAACAGCATTTTTATAGATGAGCAGTGGAAAAAAAAATTACACCAGCAACCAGAAATGACACAATACGTTACCTGTAGGTGGGTTGCACAAGTTTCTCTGCTTAAAAAGCTGACCCTGGACTAAGAAATTTAAGCCAACTATAGACCCATATTAAATCTTTCTTTAATTTCTAAAATCCTTGAAACATCTTTTGCTTACCAGTTATGTGATTATTTGCACAGAAATATTTACTTCAATGACCTTCTCATGGCCTCAGATAGTCTTGTCTTTACACACGTCCTGCTAGATCTTAGTGCTGCATTTGACACCATTGATCACAAGAATCTAATACAGAGACTAGAATACATTATTGGGATTAAAGGAACAGCACTAGAATGGTTGAAGTCACCAGATATATTTCAGTATTCTAATGTTAACAACAGTGTCTGTATTATATTTGGAATTATAAGTTTCAGTCTGGTAGAGAATAAAACATCTCTTCTCTCCTCTTCTCTCGTATGCTTTCTGCCCACCTCTCCTCTCCCCCATTTTTCTCCTGTCACCCCAACCGGTCGCGGCACATGGCCGCCCACAACTGAGTCTGGTTCTGCTAGAGAAAGAGTTTTTCCTCCTCTACAGTTACCAAGTGCCTGCTCATGGTGGGAACTGTTAGTTTTTTTCTGTAATATTGTGAGGTCTCGACCTTACTATGGAACGAGCCTTGAGATTATGTATGTTGTGATTTGGCGCTTTAGAAATAACACTGAATTGAACCTTACTATGAAAGTGCCTCCAGATAATGTATGTTGCAATGAAACTGAATTTAATTTAATTGAAATGTTTTTCTAGCCAAGGTCTGGATCATTTGGGACACCTACATCCGGCATGGGGCCCAGAGAGTGTCAGAGATCATGGGGAAGAGCCTTGGTGTAGATTGTATCTCCATTGGTTTGTCTAGGGTGGTCTGATGTGGAAAGCCTTATTCCCTTCTTCAGTCAGTCCCTACAAGGAAGAGCAGTACCGGATGTCCTCATCCACTGCTGTGGGAATGACTTGGGGAACGTCTCTCGGTTCGCGCTGACCTCATCGAAGAAATGAGGGAGGATCTCCACTGCCCCCCACCTGCAGTAGCTGTGAAAAAAGTAAATAGTTTTAAACATTTGCATTCATGGAGTTCATAGGTCTTAGTTATTTAGTTAATATGAGTTTGCTGTTCCAAAGGCATCACCTGTTCAAAAAGAGGTTGTCACTGAGGCAATTTACATAATGTCATTGTGGCAGTGAAGCTATCTTATCATTCATGAATTCAAATACTATTACAAATACTGTAAGGCTGCCTTAATGTCCCTTTCACAGTAATCGGAGAAAAGAGTTTTACACAAACTGATGATGGATGCTGGATTTTTTTGCTGATTAACTCAATCATATGTGAATGGTCATGGAATAGCTGTACAGCCAACCCACTTACTGTAATTTCTTTTTGCACTATGATCACTTCAATCTTAAATAATGGTTTTATTCCTTTACCCAGGCTTTGGACTCTCGCATGGCATGTGCATACTGCTGCACAATGCAAAGTATAACTGCTATGTGGTTAGAAGTGGAGTTAGCTATACCTTGAGCCCGAGCTTAATTTGTTTAAATAGTTACAATACATTTTTTTGGTGTTAATAGAATTTTTTGTTCTAAGTTTTTGTTATCATGGAGCGCACCTGTTATGAATTTTAATTGGAACATGCAGTTTGCTTCAATTAACATGAGTGCTCACTCACTCATCTTCAACCGGTTATCCGGGGTTGGGTCGCGGGGGCAGCAGCTCCAGCAGTTGACCCAGAACGTCCCTTTTCCAGGCCACATTAATCAGCTCTGAATGGGGGATCCAGAGGCGTACCCAGGCCAGTGTGGAGATAAAATCTCTCCACCTAGTCCTGGGTCTTCCCTGAGGTCTCCCCAAGCTGGACGTGCCTGGAACACCTCCATAGGGAGGCGCCCAGCGGGCATCCTAACCAGATGTCCTAACCACCTCAGCTGGCTCCTTTCTACACAAAGGAGCAGCCGCTCTACTCCGAGTTCCTCCTGGATGACTGAGCTTCTCATCCTATCTCTAAAGAAGACGCAAGCCACCTTCCTGAGAAAACCCAATTTGGCCGCTTGTACCATTTTTTCAGTCACAACCTGGCTCAACTCCCTTTTCGTCACAACGCTGCGGTAAAGCGAATGCAATACCGCCCCCGCTGCCGATTCTCCAGCCAATTACGCGTTCCATTGTCCCCTCACTCGCAAACAAGACCCCGAGGTACTTGAACTCCTTCACTTGGGGTAAGGGCTCATTCCCTAACCGGAGTAAGCAGTCCACTGGTTTCCTGCTGAGAGCCATGGCCTCAGATTTAGAGGTGCTGATCCTCAGCCCAGCCGCTCCACATTGGGCTGCGAACCGATCCAGTGAGTGCTGAAGGTCACTGCCCTTGATATCCATGAATATCACAAACAGGATTGGTTACAAAGCGCAGCCCTGACGGAGGCCAACCCTGCGGGAACAAATCCGACTTACTGCCAAGACACAGCTCTCGCTTTTAGTGTACAGAGATTGGATGAACCCTCACCCCATACTCCCACAGCATCTCCCACAGTATCTCCCGGGTGACACAGTCATACGTTTTCTTCAGATCCACAAAACACATGTAGACTGGATGGGCATACTCCCAGGCCACTTCCAGGATCCTTGCGAGAGTGAAGAGCTGGTCCGTTGTTCCACGTCCAGGAAAGAATCCCCATTGTTCTTCTTCAATTATGGACAGATCTCATTAACCCCTGGGGCTTTCCCACTGTGTAGTTGTTTGACTACCACAGTGACCTCCACCAGGGAAATTGATGATGATCCTACATCAATAGAGGGCGTGCTAGTCGGATTCAAGAGTTCCTCAAAATACTTCACCCCCCGATTATCTCCTCAGTTGAGGTCAACAGTGTCCTATCCTTACTGTACACAGCTTGGATGGTTACCCATTTCCCCCTTCTGAGGTGCCAAATGGTTTTCCATAAGCACCTTGGTTCCAACATAAAGTCCTTCTCCATAACATCTCCGAACTTCTCCCACAACCGCTGTTTTGCCTTTGACATGGCAGAGGCTGCAGCCCTTCGGGGCCCGTCGGTACCTTGCAGCCGCCTCCGGTGACCCCTGGGATAACATATCCCTGAAGAACTCCTTCTTCAGTCGGACAGCTTCCCTGACCACCGGTGTCCACCACGGTGTTCAAGGGATACCACCACTTGAGGCACCTAAGACCTTGAGATCACAGCTCACTGCCACAGCTTCAGCAATGTAAGCTTTGAACATTGCCCACTCAGGTTCAAAGCCCCCAACCTCCACAGGGATGCCAGAAAAGCTCCGCCCGAGGTGTGAGTTGACGATCTCTCAGATGGGGGCATCTTCCAGATGTTCCCAGTTCAGGTACCAGGTCTGTCCAGAATCTTCCCCCACCCCCTGATCCAACCGGATGGTGATCAGATGACAGCTCCGCCCCTCTCTTCATCCGAGTGTCCAAAACATGCAGCCTCAGATCAGACGATACGATCACAAAATCGATCATCGACCTTCGGCCTAGGGTGCTCTGGTACCACTATGTTCGAACATGGTGTTTGTTATAGACAATCTATGACTAGCACAGAAGTCTAATAACAAACGACCACTCGGGTTTAGATCAGGGAGGCTGTTCCTCCCAATCACGCCTGTCCAGGTGTCTTCATCATTGCCCACGTGGGCATTGAAGTCTCCCAGCAGAACAATGGCATCCCCTACTGGAGCGCAATCAAAGACTCCATTCAGGGTCTCCAAGAAGGCTGAATACTCTGAGCTGCACAGGGGGGCACAAACAACAGTCAGCCAACAAGGCTTCCTCCAGGCAGGGTCTCCTTTCCTCTTCCACTTTCTTGAGTTAAAAAAAGTGTAATTTAACTAACACTATATTTCTGTCCCTGAACACTGACAGTGTATAATTGAAACAAATACTTTTTTCATATTTACTTGTCATTTTTATAAGAATGAAAACATTAATTGATCAACCTGTCATGTGTCAGTCAGTACAAGGTAAATTAAGGTAAAACTCACTGTGCAGTTTGATCATGATAGGTTTATTTAACATTAAATATAACAGAAAACTATGACCATTAATTACAAATGCAAACTGAACATTTTTTAAATTACATGAATAAAACTAATGTAAATGAATTCAACTGTACTGACAACTGCTTCAAAATCCAACTGTTTTATCATAAGTAGATACTAAAGATTGTGTATGTCTACTTTAGAGGTCCCTTAGGGGTGTGTCCTGAGCCGTATCCTGTACACCATCTTCACACATGACTGTCTGCCAGTCCATGCAACAAACACCATCATAAAATTTGCAGACGACACGACTGGCCGGATAAAGGAGATAATAGTGGACTTCAGGAACCAACCATAATCCAGTGTTCATTGACGGCGAGGCAGTGGAGAGTCTCCACTGTCTTTAATATGGGCCAAAATTGGATCTGCTGATAAACCACATTGATTGATTTGATCTGCTAACGATTTAGTGGTCTTTTTTGCCCTCGGCAAATATGAAAATTATACATAAATGGCACCCTCTTGTCCCTTCCCTCAAGCCCCTCTCCACACCAAAACAGTGACTGAAATTTGAAAATCAAAACCAGTGGCATTGTAAAAATCCCGACAAAAAATACTCACTGAAAAAAGACAGACATCAAGAAAAAATGTAAACATTGAAATTGAAAAAAACATCATAATGCATAAAAATATCCAAATGAAATAAAATAATGATTGTGAGATTATAATTTTTTAATGTTTGTTTTTTATTTTTCAGTGACAAATTTTTATTTTTAATACCTCAGTTTACTGTTACTGTTCTAGCTCCATACAGAACCTTCTGGTGAACTTCCACAGGGGCAAAGTATCATCACATACTGCATTACAGTGTGGTTTGCCAGCTGCACCAAGAAGGACCAGGGTGTCAGGGCTGAGCAGGAAGCAGGACCCAAATGCAGATGTAGGGAAAAAAGGATATTTAATAATAAAATGAAAACAGAATCAAACCAAGGGTGTCCACGAGATGTAGCAAAAACAGGTAATCCAAATACTGGAGCCAGGGGGAAAAATGCAGAAACAGACCGGGGGAAATAGCAGGAACAGACCAGAGAAAACAGCAGAAACAGACGTCTCCGGACAGACTGGGAAAACACAACAGACGACCCAACACAAACAAAGGGAAGCACAGAGACTAAATACACACAAGGTGGGCGGGGCTAATAGAACAGGTGAGACACATTAGGAACAGGTGCAGACAATCACAGGGGCAGTATATTCTGAGCTGAAGTTGGCTATCTGCTGAGAGTCCAAACTGAAGTGGTTTATGCAGGCATGCGGCCTGTCTTCTCCTGACTGCTTGTTTCATCTTCCCATCCTAACTCTCCTGGTACTCACACACACTACACGTGTGTTGGCACTGCATGCGTCTGGATGACTTTTTCTGTCACTGATTCCAAAATCCACACATTTGTTAACATACAGTGAAAATGAAGCTCATCTTAACCTTTCTTAGCCTGATGAGTTTTATTGACTATGTGGATATTGGGTCTTGCTCAGCAAGTGAGGCTGACTATGTACTGGTTCCTCCTCTAGACTTTTCACACAGGGATGCACTCTCTGTCCCACTCAAATTGAAAGTTATTATGCCAGTGCACTTATCCCTATGCTCATATAATGCAGTGAATTCCCTCCGCCTTAACTGCCTTTTCATTCTGAAAGACTGGTATAATATCTCTATAAATTCACTCCCTGGTTTTGTAAGCTATTTACATTCAAAAAATGAAAGGCCTATGTCAGGAAAGTCAACTAGGCATAGACTAATGGTCATGCTGCTGCTACTTATATCTGGAAATGTTCAGCCAAATCCTGGCCCTGATATGCCCACTTAAGGTGACACACCTGCAGACTTTAAATGTAGGTCAGGCCTGGGTATCATACATCTTAATGTGCAGAGTTTAATCTCCAAATTGGACATGGTAAGATTTGGGTTAATTCAACTGATGCCGATATTGTTGTCTTATCTGAAACTTAGTAAACTAAATCTGTTCATGATAAGGATATATGCATTCATGGTTATAATGTTTTTTTTGCTGACTGCCCTAATAAGGGGGGTGGTGTTGCTATTCATACCAAACAAAAATTGAATGTTAATTTAGTACTCACTGAATCCTTCAGTAAACAATTTGAGCTCCTGGCCTTAAATTTTGAAGTTTCGAAAGACCATCATATCATGTTAGTTGGTTGTTATATGCCTCCATCTGCAATAGGTAACTCATTGACCACACTGGTGAAAAGTCTGTCACAATTACAGTATAACGAAATTGTTGTGGTTGGTGATCTTAACTGGGATTGGTTGACGCCTATGTTGGATGCATTCAAAGCACAGTGTTATTCTTTAAATCTGCCACAAATAATTACCTCCCCCAACGGACCAAACCCAAAATATCCTCAGAAGTCATCACTTATTGATCTAATTTTGACTAATGTCCCGTTTAAATATCTATGTTGGATGCATTCAAAGCACAGTGTGATTCTTTAAATCTGCCACAAATAATTACCTCCCCCAACGGACCAAACCCAAAATATCCTCAGAAGTCATCACTTATTGATCTAATTTTGACTAATGTCCCGTTTAAATACTCTGCTACAGGTGTTTTCCCCAATGATGTAAGTGATCACTGTGTGATAGCAGCAATAAGAGACACCAAGATTGTTAAATGTAAACCTCGTTTTGTTGAAAGGCGTAATTTGAAGATGTTTGTTGAGCAGGGTTTTCTATATGATGTATATATATTTGACTGGAGCAGAATTTCCCTTATTGATGATGTTGAAATGGCTTGGTTATTTTTCCATGATACATTTCATGAAATTCTAAACAAACATGCTCCTATGCGGAAGTTTAGAATTAAGGGTCGGGATAACCCCTGGTTCACAGCTGAGCTTTCTGGCCTGCTTCATGAACGTAATTTGGCCCGGGCAAAGGCAAGGAAGTCAGGTACTGAGGCTGACTGGCTTCTCTTTCGGCAGCTGAGAAACAAAAGTACCCTCTCTTCAGGAAAGCCAAATCTTTATCTAACTGTCACAACAGAAAATTTTAATGACCCGGGACAATTCTGGAAAGCAATTAAATCATTATCTGCTTCTAAAAACTCATATGAATTACCCTCTTGTATAGTCAAAGACTCCATTGCTGTTCATGATAAGATTGAAATGTTAAACTGTTTCAAAAAGCATTTTATTTCTTCTGGGTTCTTGTTCAATTCTGCCACACATTCTGCAGTGAAATCTGTACATTTGGGTAACAATGCTAGTGATGTACACCACACTTTTAATCTTACCCCTTTTACTGTTGCTGAGGTTCACACAGCCTTAAGGCAATTAAACACTAGAAAACCGTCTGGTCCGGATCACTTGGAGCCAAGGTTTTTAAAATTAGCAGCAGACTTAATAGCTGAACCATTGACACAAAAATTTAAAATAATTACAGACCACTATCAAACCTCTCAGTGTTATCAAAAGAGCTGGAATCCCTGGTTAGTGAGCAGGTTAAAGATTATGTCCATACTCATCAAATATTATCTGTACATCAATCAGGGTTCCGAAAAAATCATAGCACCACTACTGCTGCCATGAAAGTTCCAAATAACATCATAGAAGCTCTAGATAAAAACAACATTGTTTATCTCTCTTTATTGATCTATCTAAAGCATTTGATACTGTGGACCATCACATTCTGATACAGCAACTTATTAATATTGGTTTTTCTGATCATACTGTGGGATGGTTTGTCAACTACCTCACTGACAGACCTCAAGCTACTCAGTTTGATCGTTTTACTTCTGGCATGCTTACAGTGCGTAAGGGACAAAACGTCCCAAATGCTGCTTTTCATTTCTATGCAGATGACAGTGTAATTTATTGTTGTGCTTCCTCGCTCAGTAAGGCTTTTGAGTACATGCAAAATGCTTTTGATCGAGTTCAGGCTCAGCTTTCTCAACTGAAGCTTGTTCTCAATGCTGAAAAAAACAAACTTATGGTATTTTCAAATTCCAAAAAGATTGTGTTAAATCAGAATATTTTAGGTAATGAAATTGAGGTTGTGTCTACTTACAAATACTTGGGATTTATGATTGATGACCATTAAACTTTTAAAACTCACATACAAAACCTGGTGAAAAAGCTGAAACTAAAGTTAGGTTTTTACTTTAGGAACAAATCATGTTTTTCTCTTGAGACCAGACGATGACTAGTTGAAGCTACCTTCTTGCCGGTTATTGATTATGGGGATCTGTTGTACATAAATGCATCAGCTCACTGGCTACATATGTTGGACACTGTATATCATTGAGCCCTGAGGTTCATTACAAAGAGCAGAGCCTTAACTCATCACTGTCCGCTGTACTCAAGAGTTAACTGGCCTTCTCCTTTAATGCGACGACTTAGTCACTGGTATGTTTTTATCTACAAGGCGATTTTAGGCAAACTCCCCTGTTATTTGTCATTGTATATGTCCCGAAAATGTATCCCCCATGGATTACGGTCTCAGGGCATGGTGCTTATGACTGTTCCTCAAGCTTGGACAGAGCTGGGTAAAACGGCCTTTAAGTTTTTTGCCCCATCTTCATTGAATAACCTGCAGAAGCAGCTCAAGCTTCAGGACCTGGTGACTCTTAATTAATTTAAGGCTGTTGTCATGATTTTGAAGTCGGACTCTGTGAATGTTTTAGTCAATAATTTCATTTTATTCACAATTGCACTTAACTTGAGATTTTAATCTCAATGAGACAAACCTGGTAAAATAAAGGATAAATAAATAAATAAAATTCGAGTATTTGTGAAAATAGTAAAGGAGAAATACACAAACATTAAATATGGATTTTTTTACAACAAGGATGACAGAGACCGAACCACAGTGTGTTGTGTGCAGCTAAGTCCAGGCACTTGAAAGCATGAAGCCATCAAAATAAAACAGCATTTCGAAATAAAACATGAAACCTGTTGAGTATTTTCAAGATGATTCCAGGAGCTGAATGTTCTTCAGAATACAATTAGGTTCAGTATGTATTCCCTGATAGGGTAATCTCTGCTACAGTGAAATTTAGATTCTTGGATATGAATGGGCATCACGGTTTTAAACCTGTTTAAAAAGCATACATTTTTTTCAACAGTGCATTAAGGATTGTTCATCACTGCACTATTCTTTGTAAAATAGTGTTTCAGAAATTTGGGTGATGGCTTGTATGACTGAAGAAAAATGTCAGTCTTTAGGGCTGCATGTATGGGGTACGGATAGGCCTGTCACGATAACTACTTTTTGTCAGACGATATATTAGGCCAGAATTATTGCGATAAACAACATTATTGTCATTTTCTTGCAACTGAAGCATGTGAGCTTTTATTAAAGGCCTATTGGTTGTTGCGTGTGTGAATCACTGCACTCTTCTACACGATTTGTGTCACTGACAGTTTCCCCCATTTTTTCAGCAGCGGGGGCAGTTCATCAAAGCAGCAATAGGGGCAAAATCTGAACAAAAGTACTGCGTGTTATAGATCTTTACTTGGGGTGCTTGTGCTAATGAGCAGACTGACACAGTCCCACTCCCACAGGACATCAAAAACGGTGCATTGCTCTACATCAATGTCGTGCTGTTTGTCCAGATTCGACGTGCGACCAGACTTGCAGCTATTAAACGACCCGCATTAACTGCACTTTGCTTGTGGTTGTAAGACTTTAGACTGTTCACCTCGGTGTTTCACTCTGTTGGTCGCACTTTAGCATGCATGCTAAGGTACGTTGATGCGTGACGTAGGCAGTCACATCCAGATTCTACAGTGTTCTGTTGTCGTGTCTTTTCGTTTCAAAATAAAAGGCCTCGTCGCAGAGTCATGAAATTGCGACACTTAATACAATTCTGAAGCAGCGGCAGCAATATCTTTGCTTAATGACCTTAGAGGAAAGCAAGGCTGCTGAAAGAAATGTTATCTAAAAGTGTTGAAACAGTTTGTGAGCTGCGACAGCAGAGAGGAGGATTGAAGCAGAGTGCCTAGCTGTCAACAGAAACAATGGCGATTATGGGGGTCAATGGAAATGATCAAGTTCATTTTCATGTATCGTAGGATAAGTTGATAACGTAATTATTGCGACAGGCCTAGGTACGGATAGATGAATTTTGAGTTTCTGGAGAAATGAACTGATGACTTGGACTGATATCACTCACATGGTGGAGGACGTTGGAGGGGCAGCGAGGTTTGAGCTGCAGGGTCAAGGCACTTTACTTAGTAAGGTCTGGAATGTGATGGAATTGACGAAGGTGAAGTCGATAATCAGGCAGCAGGAGGACGTGGATGTTTTATGCAGAAGTGTTTATTCAGGTACTCAATTGAGAAGATCTTTAGATGGACACATGTCACTGGTGGACAATCTAGTGACATTCCAAAATCTACACTGCCCCAGTTGTGGGGCATTTTTGACCCACGTGTCGTTAACCAACCTCCTGAGAAGAACCTCACCCTATAGTGTCTTCTGTATCTATTGAAACCCTCCGTGTTGTCCCCTTATTTAATGACTCTATTCTCGTCCTGTTTGATCTTGGTACTGCATTCGACACCATTGATCACAAGATTCTATTACAGAGACAAGACCACATTGGGATTAAAAGAACAGCACTAAACTGGTTTAAGTCATACCTATCAGATATATTTCAGTTTGTTAATATTAACAACAACTCTTCCATTCATACAAGAGTTTGTCATGGAGTTTCATAAGGTTCTGATGCAGATGATACCCAGCTGTATCTATCTATTAGGCTAGATGAAACAGATCAGACAGACAAACATCAGAATCTTCTAAATTCACCCAAAACTGAGGTTATTGTCCTTGGCCCTAAACACCTCAGAGAAATATAATCTAAGCATATAGTTACCTTGGATGGCATTACTTTGGCTTCCAGTTTTACTGCGAGGAATCTTGGAGTTGTTTTGACCAGGACATTTCCCTTGACTTCCGGTGACTGTATCACATCAAATCGATATTCCGTAGATGCCATCTAAAGACCTTGTTGATGAAAATGTATCAAAAGATTTCTATTACGTGGAACGCCATGGGCGTGTCCTCATAGAAAAGTTTTCCGATACTCCATGAGAGGGGGCATTCCTCTGCCTAGCAGGTTTACCTTATCCACCCCAAACAAGCTCAAAAAAGCAAAAATACTTTGATGATGTGACATTGTGAAATCTGTCACTTTTCATATGGCGCCCTCTCCGTAGAGTGCAGCTTTAGCATTCTGATGTTTCGTGGCGGCACATGGAAATTCACCACCAGGAAATATCAGAATGCCATAACTCCACTCCATGTTGTCATATCTTCATCAAATTTCTCATGCATGATAACAGTCACACCCTCAACACATCTACATGTCAATATTGAGCCATAGTTATAGCGCCATCTACTGACAACTGGAAGTGAGACCTATGTGAAAAACATCATTGGGTTTACATGAAATTTACATGGTGTACAAAGTCTGATGATGTTGTGATATCAAATTAACTCTAAACATCCAAAATACCAATTATTCATCACCATTAATAAGTTGAATTTAACTTACAAAACACAAATGAATCTCACGTCATAAAAGATTTAATTTATTTTTAATCCATTATAAACACAGATCATATTTGCTGTACTTCAGTCCACATACAGTAAACATACATGTGACATGCTCATCAGCTTGTCTATCGTACAAACTACATGTGGCCCTTCACCTTTGTTTGAATTTTACAATATTAAATACAGTTTGGTCTTTGACAGTGACGACAGGGAAAATAAAGATATTTATAAATATAAGTGAAATCAAAAAGCTGAGGTGGATCAAAGTGGTGAGGCTCTGAAAAGACTGCACAAAAAAATCAAAGACAAAATATCAGTGTATCAATGGTTTATATCAACACATTGCATCTGATATGCTGCAACATAGTGTAAATAAATATGTATATAAACTAAAGTAAGTAAATGGTTAATGAAGTCCTCACAGGTCAGGTGACTGTTGGAGGAGATGGTGTTGCACTGAAGAGAAGTCTCGGTGATCATCCATGGAGTAAGATCTTAATATACATCATGAACTCAGCTCATGGCTCAGCTCAGCCCTGACTGCAGCAGACAGCTATGGAGAACCATGAAAAATATGAGCATTAACACTACATGACATGCCATACAAATATACTGTTTAATACAAACAGGTAAAGAACTTATTTCTAAAGCCCCAGTAATAACTTTATCCAGCACGTTGTAGTTATGTCTCTCCTGTTCACACACACACTCACTCTTTCCCACTCTCTCACACTCACACACACGCACACAGCATCAGTGTGTCAATAAAATGACCCAGGAGACATAATGAACTCTTGTTGCCTGGTTATGGTTTGTTATGGAGAATCCAATGACTCGGTTTCCCTGGTTAATATTTAACACGAATTAACCATGAAATTAACGATTTTAGCAATTTCATATTAACTTACTTTTCACATGAACTGTCGGTCACTGTTGCCATCTGCATACATCCGCGGTTTCACATCTGAGGCGAGTCCCGTGAAGTCCACTAGCATAGTATGTAGCGTAGCATTCATGAACGCGCAGGGCGAGATCCAGAATGCAGTTCACGATGGGAGATGCGCTACTGCGCAGAATCAGTCAGCCCACATCCAGGAAGTAACGCGGAAGTCAGAATACTTTTTCAGCACATGAGCTGGTTGAGCAACTCCCGTAGAAATGAATGGCCCCGCCATCTTGTCTGGGCGACATCCGGTATCTAGGTTTTAATTAGTAAATCTATGGGCACACGTCGTCACACAGGTCAGCCGCCACAGGAAGTAAACAAAATGCGTCAATGGCGTAAACTTGTTTTAGCGAGTTAAATATTTCACAATCAACGCAAAGATGATCGTGTTAATTTTGACAGCACTAATTAATACACAAACCTCCTAATGGGTCATTAAACCAGGTATTAACTTTTTGCAGGGAAGTCTCCTTCATATCAGACACAATATATTGGAAAGCTTCCATGGTGTTCTACTTTCTGCTTAAGTACAAGTGCACACTCTGAGAGCCTGAGGAGGCTCTGCAGTAATTTTTATACATTACACAGTCATGTCACTGTTGATGTCGGCACAGGGTGTAGCCATATTTAAACCTCTGCTTGGTGACCTAAACACACCTGAGTTGAGAGCTCCTATCCTTTCGCTCTTCCACCTTTCCCTCCAAACTGTGATGCTCACTTTGTAAGAGTGGAACGATCAGCCATATTTCTGCCTTGTCCCGGAAACAAAGCCCTCTGCTCTGGGCTGGGCTAGAATGAAGTGGGGCAAAGTATGCAAGGGAGGGGAGAATGTGCCCTTTGTTGCCCTGCTGTCCCATTCTCTCCAGCTCTCCATATCCTGCCTCCCCCCTCTCCCACCCCTGCTAGTTCTTTAACACTTAAGGGAATTGCAGAGGAGGGAGGGAGGGTGGCTGGTTCATTCAGCATCGGTTAAACGTTTTCACAACTGCACAATGCTGGGGCGGAGTAGGCAGGTGCAAGCCAGGGAGAGGGGGAAAGGCAGGGGGTGGGTGGGATGGCCGGGGGGTGGTGGTGATGTGTGTGTGTGTGGGGGGGGGGGTTTGCATGGCAGGATGACCTACAACAGACCGAAATCGTGTAGCACCACTGACCCCCAGAGACCCCACACTCTCTGTCTATCTCACTTTCTCACTGTTTCTTTCTCTTTCTCTAACTCCCTCACCAATGTACTCAAGCTTACTGTCCGTCACTTGTAAGACCAACCACACACACACCCAAGCACATGGACACTGGTTTTCAAGTGTGTTATTATCAGTAGGAACGAGGCAAAAGAGGACAATGCATGTCTGAGTGTCAATTTCTCATTCATCTGGTCGAGGAGCACATTTTACTTATTAAAGGCCTGTTAGAGTTTATTTGTATCTTTTGTGTGTTTATATTTGTGTATGGTTGTTGGTGGATGTTTGTGCAAGGCCCTAAGAGTGTCTTCAGGTAGTCCAATCTGTTGTCCTGGTTTCCCTCCCTGACCTTGCCACAACAAAACTTTTTCTTTCATTGTGCACACAAATATTCTGATAATTGATTTTTTTCTAATCAGGAAATAGGAGAAATAATATTTCTAGAATTTTACTTTCACAAGTAAATTAAAAGGACTCAAATATATCTGTTAGTTCTTACCGGATGAAAATATTGAAAATAAATACATGTATTTTTTTAAGAGTTGCAAATGTAGCGCAATGTTTCACAGTATTTTTTGTATCTGATTGTAAAATGAATTGCAACAACACAAGATGTAGATTGTTCTCAAAGTGTAGTGTTCTTGTTTTTGAGTGTATAGGAACGTGAAGATCTGTCAACTTTGTAACGCATTGGTTTGATTAAGGAATTCTTATGTGGCAAAGAAAAAACACAGTGAGAAGAGGTCTGAATCAATGTGACTTCATTGCACCAAAAACACACCTCAGTTATTCCTTTGTACCTGTCCTCTCCTGCAACATTTGAAAATTCCTTCTCGCTCTTCAACCTTACACTATCCCTCTTTCTGCTTTTCCTCCCCCTTTTTCCTGTTTAACCTCACTCTCCCACACTTCTTTGTTCCCCAAACACAGCTACTGTTCTGGATCCTTGCCTGTATCCGTCTCCCAAAGGTGACTGATGAACCTGCGAACATGGATCTTCCATTAGAAAGGAGCAACAAGGTCAGGATACACTTCTTAGATGGCTGTCAATTGCTTCCGCTTTCTTTATCTCTATGTCCTCCTGGTATTCTGTCCAAATTGTTTCCTTCTCTTTTCCCCCAATTCTTCTTCTCTCCACTTTCTTCTCCTCTCAAACCTCAAATCTCTCCGTTCTTCAGTCTCTTCTAATCTTCCTCCCTTCCCTCCTCTCTATCATTCAGACAAAGGCTGACGAGAATTGTCAAGTCTGCTCCTCCTATAGTCTACCTTTCTGGAAAAAGGGTTTGCGTTGCACTGCATGATAAACTGCTTTTCACAGGGGAACGTGGAGTATGGACAGACGTAGTTCTTTTGCACGCAGGCAAAGGCAGTTGAATCAAACTGAAGGCAGACAGGGGTAGGCATACTGTTACAGTACCATTAAGCAAAGCAAACAATGGCTGGGGTCCCATATCCGCCTTGCTAATTTTTAAATGTCATGTGATATCAACAAAAGCAAATCAGGTCACATCTAGCTCAACGCTGGGGACAACCGCACAAATACTTGGGCTGCTGCACCTGTAAAACTGCACAACCTACTCCTTTACTTCCTCCTTGTCTCTAATGCCGTCCCGGCTATTCGCAAAATGACATTAAGCGATGACAGAGGCTGCACTCTTGGGACTCTGTCTATTTCATCTGGGATGCAGTAATACATGTTTGGACCATGAAAAGTGGATGTAAGCAACCCATTATCTGTTATGTAAAAGAAACCACTAAAGCCTTAAAATAATCCACTGGTTCGAATTACTGCACTCTCTGCACTGCTGTCAAGGAGAATGACAACTGTGTTTGCTCAGTGAAAAAAATATTTGTGCTCGCAGTTTTCATTCCACATTTGCCACATTGTCAATTGCTGCAGGAGCAGGATTGTTTTTTTTTTAATGTCTATACCTGACAAAATTTCTGGCCAAAGTTATTTTTCAGCTGAAACGCACACAAGACATGAGATGCCAGTAGTGCATGTCTATTCACACCGACTTCAATCTTTGTTATAGCCAACACCCTCCTCAGAGCCAAACTGTATTTACCATGCTGACTAACAGCAGATATGCAATGAATACTTCTGCTATTTAAGGTGAACAGCATTAATATTATTTACTGATCAATTTTATCTATGTTCTTAATCCACCACAAAACTGTATGACCAGAAACTGGAAAGCTCATATTAATCAATCAAATACTGTTGCCTATGGGGATCACACTTTGCTAATAGTGCAAATTGAGTAAAATAAATAAAAAATATCACAGTCTGCATATTTGTAGCATGTCACACGAGTGTCTCTGAGTTGGTGTGGATTAATACATACTGTATATGATATATGATATAGACAAGTGATGGACATCTACAATGTTATCTAAAATGCTGGGTGGTGTCAATTGCCCTTTAGTCATGAGCTGCTTAAAAGGTATTGAGTGTGTTGTTTTGATGCAAACCCTCAAACATCACACATTAATGGCCTTTTGGACCATCACCAATTACTTACCACTACTATTCTGAGTCAGATTTCTTCAGATATGGGAACAAGCGGCACATTCTCAATGTCACACCTCTGATTAATTGCTTAGAACTTGTCTGGACAGCTACAACACACTCAGAATGAAACTTCCGCACATCTGAAAATATATTTCAATTGTCCAGGCTGAGTGGGGATTCCCCCACTACTCAACCCCATTCAGCTAGAAATACAATGACTTGTTCAAGTTGTTTGTCCAAAGTGGAGAGTTTTAGTTTTAGACAGACATTTAGAGGATTAGCCTGATGCTTCCAAACATTCCTGTGTAATTAGACACCTCTGCTGTCAGTCATGCAGAAGCAAAAAGCTGATTGGCTAAGTGTCAAATAAACTGCTGCCTTTGGGAATGTCCCCGGTTGAGTGTCAATAGCTAGTCTTTCAGTCCTTGAGTTCACTCACCTCCTTTGCTTTATACAAAGTCACTGGAAGAGAAAATTCATTCACCTGAGGGTGAATGAATTTGTGTAAACTTGTGAGAGATGAAAGGGGGGGGGGGGTAGTGAACAGGACAAGGACAATCAAGGAAAACTTAAAATATCAGTCAGGTGGAAGTGAGAGTTAAAGGGGCAGTAAGCAAATTGGAGAAAGCTTCTCTTTGTTGTTGTGATTTTACTGCACTGGGTGGACCGCAAACCTGCAGCCTCGGGTACGGGAGAATGATGCGCTGCATCATCCGCTGGCACGTCTTGTCGGGGGTGATGTTTACAAACTGCACACGAAGTCTTGTGTGGTGCGGTCTGCTTTTTTTCAGTGCACGCACAGAACTGACAGCTAGTGGACTGTGAGGAAATATTCCCTGATTTTTACAAAACATGTTTTGCTTATAATCACTCACTGACTTCTGTAAGTGGAACAAGCAGAAACAAAAATGACCTTTCAGGAAGAGTGAAATGGAGAAACAGTGATGAGACAACATTGAGAGTAAGGGAGACGATTGTGAGACAGAATCAGAGGAACAACATTTTTAAACAGGAAAGCAGACCCAAAGTAATGGACTGGGGGAGAGGGGATGTACGATAATGCAGGGAATGCTAAATTTGATTTCTCTGATCTGGATCATATAGTAAGCACTGATGAATGATAGATGAGTGGTGCATTACCACCCCTCTTTAAATGATGGAGAGGATGAGAGGCAGGCAGAAAGACAGCACAACGGTCATGCTCCTCTCTGAAACCCCATGTCCTACAGCTGATCCCAATTTATTGTGATACCTCTTTCTTTATATTTATGCTTCCATCTCTTTCTATTTCTTTTTGTCCTTGCACACATATGAAGGAGTTTGTCATTTGTCCAACTGCCTGGAACAAAGTTATGACCTCTTGTGGTAGTTGGAATAATGTCTTTTCTCTTGAAATAAAGAAAAACTAGCATGAAGAACCTTGTAGATCGATGTATCATCAAAGTGTGTAGCCTTTTACATCCCTGCTTATTTTTTGTCAGGCAAAGTTGCTTTTATGTAACCATAACCATATTTTACCCAGCCAGGGTATTTTGCATCGAAAACTAATCAAATCTTAAACATAGCAGGGCAGGGTTATGCAAACTAAGGCTACAACTAAAAATAGCAGTTAAACAATATTTTTTTAAACTGAAATGAAAATAAAAATGTCAGT
The DNA here is from genome assembly GCF_022379125.1 of Scophthalmus maximus. NCBI lineage: Eukaryota > Metazoa > Chordata > Actinopteri > Pleuronectiformes > Scophthalmidae > Scophthalmus > Scophthalmus maximus. The sequence continues at coordinate 25,347,157 of NC_061524.1, forward strand.
TAAAATGCTGGTAGAAAGTGTCACAGTCCAGTTTGGGAGTATTTTGTCTACAACCCTACAGTAGTTAAAGGTAAATGTTTGGTGCTGAAGAGTGATGGTGACTCTTGTGGAATACAGCTAAAATAAAAAAAAAAATCCCTCCTTTTTAAAAGTTGACCAGAGCGGCTCTGAGAAGCATATGATACATTCCTGGAGGTGCGCAGGTGACTTTTGTTCCCTGACTTTAAGGGGCCATTTAGATTTTTAGATCATCATTGCGTCTTTGTCCTGAAAGATATGCAGATGACTGCAACAAAATGTAAAATAAGAGAAGAAAAATCTTGTGATATTGCTGATATATATCAATTTAGGTATGTTTTGGTTTTAAAATCTCTAGCTATGTAGACTATATACGGGGACATTATTTCTGAGAAGACATATTGAAGATTTTTTTTATTATTTTGTGCAATGTTTTAATCCTGTGAGAATAAGTGCTGACCCTCAACATGAAATCCACAACTGCAACGTTTACTTTTACATTTTCACTAAACTTTCAACATTTGTAATAATCAGAGTGTACCTTATCAGGATATAATATAATATAATAGTGTGATATTATATCCTGATAACAGAGATGACAGAGATATCTGGAATCAGGAAATAGAAATTCAGATTATGCAACTAAATTGCTCAATGACGCAATCAGTTCATGCAACAAGTCCTCCAACTCATACAACAAACTTTGTCGTATGTGTTAAAGACTAACAATATGAAGAACAATTTGTGCCTCTACCGGTGACAGTATGTAAGCCACAAATACTTTTCACCTCAGAGCATTGTGGGGCCTTATTTGCTTTACCAACACATGGTTGATGATCTTGTTAAGTTAAGGGTAAGAGTGACATTGCAGAGAATCAGCACGATTACTTTACAGAATATAAGCAAATCTATTTAAATACACAAACTAAGATTTAATAAGCTGCTTTAACAAATAACCTATGTGGTCAATTTTTAACAGGAAAGTCTTGGCAGTTGTATTGCAGGAAACCAAAGTGTGAAGATGTTTGTAAAACACTTTAAAATCTATGTTCCTTTTTTATTTATACATTATTTCTCACTTTATATTATATATTTCTCCTTTCTTTTCTTCTCAAAATATACTCTCTTTTTTGATGTCTCACTTCTCATATTCAACTGATATTTAATGCTGTCCTCAGAACATTTTGGTGTTAATACACCACAGTGGATTTATCCTCAATTTGAAAAAAACCTGTATTTTAGAAAGTCATACTGTGGTCATATTAAGAGTGAGAATAAATGAGTGAGGGCAAAATTGAGAAAGAGAATGAGCAAAACAGTTTGACTGAGCTTCTTTTTCTTCTGGCTTTTATGTTGTTGTTTTTTTACATGGCAAGGTCACTTTAGCCAGGCATGCACAAAACATACTTTGACAAGGTGGTGAAAGAACAAGAGAGAGCAACACAAAGCCTCATTCACTGATAGCCTGCAGACAAAAACATTAATTTTCCACTTCTTGGCAAAATATTATCAATTCTTGGACCTTCACTTCTTTTTATTAAACTATCACAAAGGCAGGGTTGCACCTCTTGGTTTGAGGACATGGTGACATTCCTGTGGTGACATCAAAGTGCTTTGGAAGCAGCATTTTACAGTAATAATTTCATCATTCAATTAAAGGAAGAGCATCCTGCAGTATTTTTTTAACAGTCATTGCTCTCTTTGCTATTCTTACTATAACTTTCCAACCTTGAAAACTGTTGATATTACAATGCATCATTACTTGTTAAACAGGGACAAGTATTCTGTGGCACTACCTAATTCTATGGTGGAGGGGATTTCTTTATTTTGAAGCATTGTTCCTGTTTGCACGGAACTTGTTAAGTTTAGATTAACATTCAGTCGGGACAATTTAGTTTTTTTTGGCACATAACGCCAAGTGGCCATGTGGAACACATTTTTGAATATTAAAACCTTTGTCCACACTACTAAAACGAACGTTTAAGGCTTTAAATATGGGCTTTAGAACATTTTGAAGTTGAGTGATGGCATTTTAAGTCACAGAGGAAGGATCATGGCTTTCAGTTTCCACTGGGTCACCTAAAAAAACTGTTCCAATGGAAAAAAACAAAGAACAAACTTTAGATGGCAATTTTAAGAAATATTATCTTGCACTTTCCTATTTATATTTGGTTTAAAGGTCTAAGCTGCTTCAAAGTCTTTTTACATTTTTTGGGCTTCATTGCTAAAATTATCAATTCCAGCTGCAACATTTTTTCAGGCTTGGTTAAAGGGGCAGTAAACGATTCTAAAGCAATACACGTTTTGTGGAAATCAGCGAATATATCCTCACAGCCTGCTTGCTGTTGGCTCTGTGTGCACCGTAATATGTGTTTTTGTCGTAGCCTTGGCTCTGTAAATCCCCAAAAAACAAATGCCTCGGGTCACGCCAACAAAAATGAGAGTGAAATTTGTAAACATCACGCGTCAACACGTTAAGAGACCTGGTAGCAAAATCGCTTACGGCCCCTTTAACCTGCACATAACCTGCCCTACCATTCAACCATGATCTATGAAAGGCATTTCAACCAAGGCTTGACTATTCAATTGTAAAAATTGTAAAGTACGTTGAATTGTAATATCAATTCTTTATGGAACATTGTGATGAACCTTATTGTGATGGCAAGATGATGGGGAACATTCTTGTATTGACCTATAAGCAGCAAAAGTTGCAGGATCATTGTGGATTTGAAGCTAAATAGATTCAATTCAAGTGAATTTTCAACTGCGATTTCCTTCAGTTTCATCAGAACTCAGTCTGTTCTGCCAACGGCACATTTTCTTTAAGCTTGTTCAATTGAAGAAAAGCTTTAACTCCCCTCAGGTATGAACTCTCCATGTGCACGCTTCTTGCTTATGGCAGTCCATCGATTTCGATGATGACGTTGCTCCAAATTAAATGTATGGACATTTATTGGGGTGTGTTGCAGCGGTGCATAGCCATGTGGCTGTGCAGGCCGATGCGGGATTCATAGATTTTGCCACAAGAGAGACAGGGGTATGTGACACTGGAGGGTGTGGGCCCTGCAGCCCGCTGATGCCTCCGTGCACGTTGCTGTATCCTCCTCTCTGTGGCTTGCTCCTGAAGGTAAGTAGTTCCCTGGTGGCAAGAACTCCAGGTATGGCGATCAACAGCCTAGGGACTCAAGTGCTGTAGGTGGAATGTTGCACTGCTTCAGGAGGGTTTTGAGGTGATCCTTGTAGTGCTTTTATTGGACCCCCAGCAGATCTCTGGCCACCCAGGAGTTGGCCGTAGAGGATTTGTCTAGGGAGGCGGTAGGCAGACATACAGATCACATGCCCAACCCAGCGTAGATGTTTCTGCGCAAGGAGCATGTTGGTGCTGGGTATGCAGGTCCAGTCAAAGATTTCATTATAGGGCACCCTGTCTTCCGGGGACACACCCAGAGCCTTTGCAGGTAACAGATATGGAAGGCCTCTAGGGTACGTATGTGCCTCTGGTAGGGTGTCCAGGATTCCGAACCATACAGGAGTGTAGAGAGACAGACTGCCTTGTACACAGCTGCTTTGGTGGAGATGGTGAGGTTCCTGTTCTGGAAGACCTTGGAACTAAGCCTGCCAAAGGCAGCGGAGGCCAGACCATTGCGGACCTGGATGTCGTCATCGATGTTGCAGGAGGGGGACAGAATGCTACCAAGGTAGGTGAAGTGTGGGACGATGGCAAGGGGATGACCATCAAGGGTGAAGGTGGGCACACGTGTTTGGGGGGTGGCGTCCTGCACGACTATCTGTGTTTTCTTGATGTTGACTTGGAGACCGATGGTGCTGTAAATGGAGGCGACCACATTTAGCGCACGCTGTAAGGGTTCTGGTGAGTGGGCGAGGAGAGCACAGTCATCTGCATACTGTAGCTCTGAAATGTGTTGGTTGGTGGTTTTGGTGAAGGCTTGGAGGTGCCAAATGTTAAATAGGTTGCCATCCAGTCTGTACTGTATCTGTACCCCATCAGAGTGGTCCAGGAGTTTGTGGGAGAGGAGGGTGGAGAGGAAGATGTTAAATATGGTTGGGGCTAGGACGCACCCTTGCTTGACCCCCACATCCACACTGAAGAATGGGGATTGTTGGCCACCAATACTCACACAGCCTTGCATCCCATCATGGAACTGCCGCAAGATGTTCCTAAACTTTATTGGAACCCCCAGCTTCCCCAGCACTTCCCACAGCAGTTCCCGGTTTACCGTGTCAAAGGCCTTGGACAAATCGATGAAAGCTAGGTACAGGTCTTTGCAGTGTTCTCTGCATTTTTCTTGTACCTGTTTAGCAACAAAGATCATGTCCGTGGTTTTTCGCTCTCGCCTAAAGCCGCACTGGGATTCCGGTAGGATGTTTTCAGTAATAAGGGATGCTAGTCGAAGTAGCATGATCCGTGCTAGCACCTTCCCGGCAACTGATAGGAGGGGGGTGGCCTCTGCTGTTACCGCAGTCTGCCTTTTCACCTTTGCGCTTAAAGATCATGATGATGTTGGCATCCTTCCAATCTTGCAGGAAGACTTCATATGACCGGATGGTAGTGATCAGTTGGTGTAATCTGCAGGTGAGGCGGTATCCGGCATGCTTCAGTATTTCTGCCGGGATTCCATTAAGGCCCGGGCTCTTGTTATTCTTAAGTCCAGCGATGGCTTTCCGTACCAAAGCAGGGGGAGGAGTCCAGATCGGAGACGGTTGGCAGGCACGGGAGGTCGGCAAGTGTGTCCATCCGGGTTTGATATGAGGTGTTCAGCAGGGTGTTAAGGTGCTCAGACCATCTGTCCAGGATTTGCTGTTTGTCCTTGTACAGGATGGTACCATCTGCTGATCTGACCGGGGTTATGTTCTTCCTCTGTGGGCCATAGATGGACTTATTGGCATCATAGAAAGCATGGTAGTTGTTGGTGTCCGCGTGATGCTGTATCTCGCTGACTTTCTTTGTCCACCAGTCATTCTCCATGGCTCTGAGGGTGCGCTGGGTTTCAGCCCGGATGTTGTTAAAGCAGGCCTTCAGCGAGGTGGATTGGGGGTTGGAAAGGTGAGCTGCAAGGGCTTTGTGACCCAGAAAACTCAGACGCACACACACACAAACACATATTGTGAAGTGTGTCGTAAAGTGTTTGTCACTAAACAGTGTTGACACTGTGCAAATAGGGACTCAATGTAGGTAAGGAACATATTAGCAACTGCAATTTAATATTTGTCCGCTGTTCTAGATATGGAGAAAAACAAACAGCTGATTCTGCCAATTTTTTTGAAGCATCATATTTCACACTTAATGCCACCACCCTGAATGAATCCAAAAACATTAATCTTTTACTGTAAAGAAAATAAAAGAGCAGTATATAATAAAATAAATATATATACCATGTATGTTTATATAATCATTTTTTCTTTTATGAACACAAGGTAATCAGGAAGGCTTGTGTCATACACCTGGTGGGGTGCAATCTCCCATTACCTGATGAGGTAACAGTAGCTTGTGATCATGAGCTGATGTAATCGGGTGGTACCCAACCTTCACTGAGTGTTTTGATCCTTAACCTGCAGTGGCAACCAAATCCTTGCCCAACAGCTCATGGCTTCCAGCTTTTCTCCTCTCTCCTACTCCAAAGCCAGCAAGAGGCTTGTTCTCCTTCCTCATCCTGCGATCAGCTTGGTTCTTGCCCTTTCCGTCCAGACCTAGAATTGACATCAGCCGCTATGTAGATTTGGCTGAGAAACGTCTGCGGCTGATCTAAACAAGGAACAGCTGTCATGGCCTTTTCTCGTGGCCAATGCCAATGCACAAACATTCTGTTTCCAGAGTTTTGATTGAAGTTTAGCTTTTAGAGATGTCTTTTCTCAACACATAGCCTAATGGTCAAGAGCACATAACCCTACTCCAAATCATGCTGTTCCCAAGAAAAAAGAATTACTGCCTCATGGTTGTATGCTTCAGCCAACCAGTCACAGTGTAGTTTACGTCTATGTCTGTCCAGACAAAAAACCCACACTGGTTGCACTAACCCAGTGGACAGTGCTTCAAATATGGACGTCTTTGCAAAGAAGCCACTAATTATAAAATGTGGGTGCTCGTATCTTGTGTTAAATGGAACCCCTGTTATTTTGTAAACTTTTGTAATGTAATAATTTCTGTTACTTAATAGAAGTTATTGGCTATGTAAATTGTAATAATGTCACGTCAGCATTTAGACACCTGTGGTAAGTACAAATTATATTCAATAATACACAACATGAATCATTGGGGACTATTGGAAGAACATATCCATACAAATTTATTTTAATCTCATGGCCTTTATCACTGCATACAATTGACTGCCTTGATTTTCAATGTGACATTTCTAGTAAAAGGCAAACACAGACTAAGTATGTATTATGTGAAATTCACATAGTTGATGAGGGGGTAGCACAAAAACTAAAATAATCGGAGGAGCAATGCATACCCTGCACACATTGTATATAGGCAACTATATAACACAGTTTTTAGGGAAATAGGGAAATAATTTGACATTTAGAGAGAGAGCTAAATGTGGTTTCCAATGTTTGCTAATGTTGCTAAAAATGATTAGCAATGAAAAGTAAGCTGGGCTGCTGAATTTCACCTTTTGTAGCCACTCATTTGTAAGTCTGACCCATCGCTACAAGAACCATAGATCAGTTCTTCGATAGGAAAAGACAGGAGTAAATGATAGAATTAGGCGGGGGTCATCGATGTCTGTGTCAGCAACATGTAAGATCAGTGGTGCCCAACTCATGCTGGCAACTCCTCGACACAGGGCAAATGTCTTAAGTTAAAGCAATATTGTAGCTGACATCTCAGGCACAACTTGACAAACACTGATGAGACGTGGAGGAAGGATACATTTTCATACTCAATGAATCTTTTAAGAATCACTGTTAGGATGAAAGTTTTATTACACCTTACAGAATATAAATACATTTTAGCAGATTCTGGATTGATTTTCCATTTGAAGATGAATATCCGGTTCACTGCAGCTGACATTCTCATCCAGTGTGATAATTACAGTGGAGAGCAATATGCAATAGTGAGAGAAAAGATCATTGATTGAATAACAGAGGAAAGATGGGTATGAGTCATGAGCTTATTAGAACAGAACAGTGGCTAAGATGTTAGACTTACAAAAGGTCATTAAGATATGGCTGCATTAAGACATCACAGATGAGAGCCTTATAATACTTAGGCAGAATGATGGGCAGACAACAGAAAAGAAGGTGAGGTGTGTGTATAATAGCATTTGTGCATTTTGTGACTGTCTACACCCCTCCTTGTATTTCCATTAGTGCTGTCAATCGATTAAAAAATTGTATTTATTTATCGCACAATTTGCTGTGATTAATTGGGATTAATCACATTTTTTCTTCTTATAATGGATATTTACATGTGAAATTATTTGTATTAGTATTTCAATTCGAATACTATTGTTTAGTAGCTTCTTTTTAACTTTGCGCACAGATTCTCTCCTGTGAACTACAGATTTACAATAAAACCATCAAGGCCAAATTGAATCACTGATGCCTCGCTGACATGTCCAGATATCTATCAGTTAAATATCTGGACATGTCGGGGAACCATCTCCTGTGTGAGCTGTGATGTGACAGGCAGTGAGTGCGTCAACCTGGAAACCACAACAACACTCTTCACCCATATTCTCTGCCTTTTCCGTGTTACTGGAAAAAATTGTCACCCAGACTATATGTGGAGCTGTTTCTGTCATGTTGAGCGTGTTCACTGTAATACATGATGAGTGAACCACACAGAGCGTCTGCTCAAACTAATTCCTGTTTCTTTCAACATGTGATTATTCTGCAATATATTGATCACAGTTTCTTTTTGATATCCAACGTGAAAGTTACAAACATTTCCTGTTTCGCGTGCGTATCGCAAATTTCCCCGTGTCACTTCTCGCGTGTGTTTTCGGGATAAAGCGTGCTTTAAACACCTTAATTTCCTTCCTTGTCCGTATCCATCTTCAGCCAGGATGGCTAATGGATAGCGGTTATGTGGCACACGTCGTCACACAGGAAGTAAACAAAATGCGTCAATGGCGCTAATTCTTTTTTACACGTTTAATATTTCACAATTAACGCAAGATTAACGTGTCAATGTTGACAGCACTAATTTCCATAAGTCCCTCTTTCTCTCCCCTCCTCACCTTTCCTTTTCCATCACTTGATTTTATTCTGTCACATGGTCCCCTAAATCTCCCTATGAAATCTATTCTTGCCATGGGTAATTACGATGAACAACTTCAAATGGCTGCTCCGCCTGCTGCTGAGATAAGCACGCACACACACACACACACTCACTCACTCACTCACTCACTCACACACACACAGACACACACCTCCATCCCCTATCTTATCTCCATCGTCACAGAGCAACTGCCTTCTGCCCAAGTCTGCCCTAATCTTCTCCGTAAACAATACTGATATTTCACCACCATCCACAATGAAAGGAAGACGGGGAAGAAGAGGAGGAGGAAGGGTAAGGAGAAAAAGGACTAAGGCATGATAAATGGAGGAGACGTGTATGAAACTGATAAAATTCATTCCTTTGTAAAAACATTTCTCACTCTTGTCGGATTCAGCCTCAGTTGGAGTTGGTGTGTGTGAGTGCCTATGTGTGTGTGCGTGTGTGTGCGTGTGTGAGAGAGAAAAACAGACTTTGCAGCATGTTTTGGAATTGGAACTGGGTTGGGAAGTGGGTTGTTTACATTATAGAGTTCTCGAACAGCAGGACCACACGATTAAATTTGTTTTGTAACTGACCCTAATTTTCAGACCTAAGATTTTCATTCAAACTATACAATCAAGGGGCTTAATGAACAATTGGTGCTCATAAATCCATTTAGTTGTCATGTTTACAGGTCTTGATAGTATGAAAAAAAGCTTAACATTTTCCATTTCTTTTCAATACAGGTAAAGATTCATACATTTGAATGGAAACACTGGTTATATTGTGAGTTTGTCAAGACTGACTAAATCAGACTGTCAGATTGTCTGACATGGGCCTCATGCAAGAACCATTTGTTCGAACAGATTTGTTCTCAAATCGTGTGTACTATTTCTTTCATGTATGAACAGAATTTACAAGTGGTCGGGACCTGTCGTAGGAGTCACGTAACCACAAGTTTTTCCACTTATGGATCTTTTTTTCATAACTAACCCTGAATAAGAATAATGTACAAATATATACATTTTACCTCCTTATTATTACATTATTCTGTTTAATTCTGCAATTCAAATTATATTTTACATATATTCATGTACCTGATAAACGTTGTTGCGCAACAGCCAGGGGAGCGCATCATCTCTGGGTGTTGTGCAGGGGTGCAGAGAGCTGCTGGCTTGACATGTCAGTTATTGATTGTCGCCAGCAAACTATTTTCGGATAATTTACCTTAAATTCACTCATGACCTCTCTCGTCAACCCTCAGATAAGAAAAGAGCGTTAATTCAACAAGCGTCATAGTATAGTGCACAGTTGGTGCTGTGAGAACAGGTGGATGTGCCTTAACACAGCTGGTTGTAAATTGCTCCACATCCCAGAGAAGGCACGTCAAATATTAAACGGAAAATGGACAGTAAATGGACTATATTTATATAGCACTTTTGCAGTCTTATTGACCACTCAAAGTGCTTTACAGAACAAGTCATATTCACCCATTCACACACCACTGCTGTTTACTGCGCTTTATCTGTTACATTCACACAAGATGTGCAGTTCAGAAGAGCAGTCAGAGGCAATTCAGGGTTAAGTTTCTTGCCCAAGGACACATCGGCATGCGGACTGGGGGAAGCTGGGATCCGACTGCCAACCTTTGGGTTAGAGGACGACCGACTTTACATCCTGAGCCGCCCATAAATCCTTCAGTCCGTCACTTAACTCCTGCTGACAACGCTAAAATATAGACTTTCATTTCTGGATGGGACAGAAAGTCAAACCTTACATGGTATTTTTGGGGCTTTGATTATGCTAGTTTACGATCCTCCTGCACACTCGCTCAAATACACACAGGTGACATTCATCTCATTTACGCACGTAATTTACACAATTTTCTGAAGATACAAGAGTTTGATGAATCCGACGTGGACTGTTTGTGCAAACTCAGGGTACAAACAAATGTAGGAGAAATTTATAGATATGAATATCAACATGTTCTTGAATGAGGCCCATGAAGATCAACATGTTCTTGAATGAGGCCCATGCCCACATGACAGAAGGATGATTAGTTTAGTTTTTCTACCATTAACTCACAAAAATCCAGCTCAAGTCACACCTAGTATATCTCCATGTGTCTTGAATGATCACTTGTTATCGGATCACACTTGCCCACTCTAAATAGTTTTTTTAAAAATACATTTTGTGGTTATAACCATCAAGAGGCAACACTTTCTGTGCCCAGTTTTCGGGAAATTTAAAAAAGAAATTTAACCAATATTAGTGAAATTTAAACATATTGAGTCTAGAAATACTGGAATCAATCTGTAACATACCACTTAAATGCTAACTCCAAGCGCCTTAAGAATCTGCAATATTCTGAAACCCATGACCCCATATCTATAAAATAAAATAAATTTCTTGAAAGAGGTGAAACTTGGATGTTTACGTGAATGTTTATGATTTTCCATCATAAATCAAATGTGGTTGCATGACAAACATGTAGTAATATATTGTTGTTACTTTGAACTAAAAAAAATCACAGCAAGCTCACAAGAGCCGCTTATTGGCCATTCCCTTGAGTGATGATTTCTGCAGTCTGTCACACAGTTAACAATGTGACAGCAAACATCACATGCTTGATAATGAGAAATAACAGTGGATGACACAAAGAGAAATGATGGCGAGACCACTTTCTTTGACACATTTACAGGGAGTAGGATAAAGTAGGGAACTCTTGTTGACAGTTTTTCAATGGTTTATGCTGCTTGAGCCAATGCATCCTGGACAGGGATGGATTTCACTGTGCTGTAGAAGCTTATTTGTTGTGGAAAGGATTATAGTGACCAATCTAGTCACAAACAAGATTAGTGACAGAGGATCATGTATGATTGGGGAGCTCCAAAACAGCCCTCACAACTGTTGGACAAGTTGTTGTCTGGCTTTTAGTCAGCAGAAGGGAAATGACAAAATACATGCGCAAATAGATCAGGGCAAATGGACAATCTTTACGCTTTACATCACTCTCTCTGACTAGCCCACTCTCACTGTTTTATGTTGGTGCAGATCTGCACAGCTTACTCTAAAGTGCAAGTGACAACAAAGAAAAATCCAAAGTAATTTTGCCTTTGATTTCAAGATCGAGTGTGGAGTCATGTCTTTTTATAGAGCTGGGCACAGACACACACTCACATAACCACAGTCACACACACTCAGGAGTATTTACAGTCCCCAGATGAGACAGGCAGACACCCCCCCAGTGCATCACTCTCCCATTCATTTCATAGATCTGTCATGTCCCTGAACAACAGCACCTCACCGTGATGACTAATCTGTGCTCGGCTCACAGTCCTGGATGACCCAGGCTGCCATGTTGATTCTATTTCAGACGTGACTCAGCGATCACTGAAGCAAGCTATGATTGGAACGGAGACAAGTCACACAAAAGGGAGACAAAGACGGGAAGAGAACAGCAGAGCAGGGGAGAGAGAGGAATTATCTATATTCCCAAGTCATTAAAACTTATTCAAAAGCTGAAAGATGACCAGCAACATGTGTGTGTGTGTGTGTGTGTGTGTGTGTGTGTGTGTGTGTGTGTGTGTGTGTGTGTGTGTGTGTGTGTGATACACACTCCTCTCTCATTTGCCCTCCAGCAGTGACAATGAAAACTCCAGGTTGACACTGGGGACAACACACCTCAGCCTGGCACAGAAACCCTCACCTTGTCTGGGCCACTTAAAACACCCCCCCCCCCCCCCCCCCATCACTAACATACCCATCCACAATCCAGAAAGTGATGCAGCTTAGGGAGCCCGGGAGAGAGGTGATTTAAGGAGTTTGGTTGCAGGTTAACATGTTGTCATTTAAAATGCACATACACAAAATGTAACATACACACAAACACGCACACACATACATATCGGGAGAACATACAATATCAATATAATGATGTGTGATACATGAGAGAAACTACATCACTACCTCTACCCTCTCCCCATCCACCACCAAAACCACCCCCCTGCACTGTCCGGACATTTCATCCTCAACGACACTAACTGGTGAGTGAGGCAGAGTCTGACATACATACTGGCAGATACACACAGAGACATGTAAAACACAAACTGAACACATGAACTCATGGAGAACCAGTGAAGATATTGTAAAGTAATGTAAATCAGAAACTTATCTCATGTAGAATGGCACTCAGTCGAGCTTTGCCAAGGCCCAACAGTCCCTTTAAATCCAATCAAGGCACACCAAATTGCAACCCCATATATATCAGTCATCTAAATATGTCACATAAATAGTCACGTTAAATAGCACTGCTATCATACCGGAAGAGCCCTCACAGGTAATTTTGGGTTCAGTGTCTTACCCAAGGATACTTGGGCTAGGGAAAGTGGGGATCAAATGGCCGACCTTGTGGTTAGTGGACAACCTTCTCTGTACCTCCTGAGCCACAGCCGCCCATATGTGTATGCTCAGATTGTGCTAAAGCAAGACCACTAATAAAACAATGATCTTATAGACTGGGACAATACGTCTTGAGGTTTAAGACAAGCAAAGTCTACTGCCTGATGTCTGAGACCTCTATTCTGACCTCTCTCCCCCTCTGTCTTTCCCACAGATACACTGCAGATCAGTGAGCCTGCTGTCTTTGCCAAGCAGCTGTACACCATTCTTGCTGAATTATTCACGTCTCACAGAGAAGAGGAGCAGAGAGGGAGAGACAGACTGTATAAAGCCAAGCTAATTAAGGCAGTGGTATTAAAAGTGTACCTGTGTCTCTTCCAAGGAGAGAGGATAGAGAGATCCGCTGTGATACCTTTCCTCTCCCTGTGTCTCTATCACTCGTCCCCCTACCTCCTCCTCCTCTCGCTTCACTTATCCCCCTCTTCCCTTGCCTTTCTCAGGAAAATTACAACCTGACTGTTCACTTTAATATTTCAGCATGTAAGTGAGTGTGACAGGCTCTCCTTTGTGTCCCATCTCTTCTTGTCGTTAGCCAATCGTTCTCCCAACGGTTCAACTTTTACCATGTGACAGAAGGGGGGTGGGGGGGGACAAAAACAAATCAGTCTCAGATCACGACAGCTCTGCCAGGCTATCAGCCTGTCTCTCGCTGTCGCTCAGTGACTTCCATGACATGTACGTGACCATGAACCAACAATGAGGAGAGGTATCTTTTCACCCTGATTTATGCCACTCACCCTGGCAGTGTTTCAAAGTGACAGAGAGGGTAGTGATCTCATCCACAGAGACAGACATGGACTCACAATAGCGGTGTATGAATGCTGTTTTGTGTATAAGAAGTCACCTCCTATACTTGAGACACAGCTCATGAGATTCCTTTCAGAAGACACTTTGCCAAGCAGCTGCACACCATGCATTGAGACAATAAATGTTGTGATTGGGCACTACACAAATAAAATTGAATTGAATTACTGCAACCAAAACGACTTGTCTTTTTTATGTCTGCATCAACCGTCTTATGTACCATTTTGAGTGAATGTGAATATGTCTTTGTAAACACGTATTATACACAAATGTACTACACATGTGGAGGTATAAGAGGTGTACTTGTTGGCGGAGTGATATGAGTGTGTTATGTTGGTGAATAGCCAAGAAGAAGACTCAGTATGTGGTGTTCATAGGCACTATGATAAACATTAATGATTTATCCAGTCTCTCCTACTCCCCATTCATTCTATTTTCATCTCTGCCATTTGATATCCCTGTCTGCTTCCATTCTCAAAACACACCGTATTATGTACAGAAAGCAATTGAGAAGTATAAAAGCAGCCCGAGGAAACAAGCCCTTTACACCAATAAGCTGAAACTTGAACTACACCACTAAAGCATTCATTACATGTTTGCACCTACACTTGCGCTGGTCTGCACACAAACAGTTGGTTCATACACAAAAAGAATTATACGCACAAACAGAAACTCTCAACGAAGTGATAGCAGACAGCGACGTTGTACACAACATTGATCCTCTAATTTACTCCTCACTATCAAGCTGCAAGGCTATTGATAAAATAATTCCATACGCGGGCATCGGCCACTGCCAAATTGCTAAAATGGGGCTGCTCTACTTAAAGCGTGTCCCATAATGGCTTTGGCATTGATCGTTGCTCTCCCTCACTCACTCCCAATGCAAACAAACCCCATTCAACTGCGGAACTTGAGAGCAAAAACGGGTATGTGAACACAGGGAAAACGATTGTACTAATCACACATGCACACTAACACAGAGAGGCAAACACAACACATACAGAGTTACACTCAACAGAACATGCACACACAAGCTTTCAGTGGATCCTCTGCTGTATTTTTGTTTGTTCATCAAATGCTGAAATGAATTATTTGCTGTTGGTTTCAGAGAAGTGTTGTTGTATTGTGCAACGGCAGGCATGTTTTAGGAATGATGAAGGCCAGTTGTAAGGCCAAGTTGACCCCATTTTTACTGAGATGCTTCAGCTGAACAATTTCCTGCTGCTGAGTTGCCCACAGGCTGGAGTCACAATACACACAGAATAGGTCTACACTGTGCAAGTGCTGGCATACATTTATATACAACAACTGCGAGTGTGCAAATATGTGCACATATGGATACACGCATGGAAGATGGTTACTGTTTCAAAAGAAAAGATGAAAAATACAATAGGATGAGGGAAGCAAAGAGACACGGAGGAAGTGATAATGGTCAAGGTCAGAAACATTTGATTGATGTCAAAGTCAAAACATGATCTTGCTACTTACAGAAAGAGACAGAAAGTCACTTGTGTGGCTGCCAAGACAGAATGTGTGTTAACCACATTTTTACATCTTTTGTCTAAGACAGGACACACGTATTTTAATCGATACAGCTTTCTAGAAAGGCTGTGTAATGACTAATGTTTCACCTGTGGTTTTAATGCATTGACACCTGATGCATCCTATGATGCTTTGTTTAACTAGTTCCCAAAAGATGACCACACACAAGTACTGTGGCTGATCACATCCTGTTGACACAGATGGAGGACTGAAGATGCTACTGTAAACGAAACTACTGACGCGCTGCTTTCATCAAGCTGCATCTGTACCTGGTGTTGGAGCACGCCCACATTAAGTGGCACAAAACTTTTCTATACATCTCTTGAAAAAATGATGTTTTTATAAAATGCTGGTTTACTTTTGCACATGGACGGGTTTGATGCAAATGTTGCTCAGGACATTGTCCCGAACTATTTTGAAAATGTCTGAATGGAATACAGCCGGAAAATGTCACGATTCTCTTTAAAAATTCACAGTGAGCCACCCAGGCGCCAGCACACGCCTGAATGCTACGGAAATTTTCCTGCATGTGAACATGTCTGACCCGGACAATCTCCTGCAGCGTTATTCACAAATGAACGGCAAACTTCGGAAATGTGCGGATCCATTTTGCACAGCCAGAGATAGAAAGTGGATCACGTGAAAGGGAATAAACTGAGAAGTGTGACTGTGTAAACAACATGGAAAGGGGAGAGAGACACAGTGGACAGAAAGGATGGGAGAGAGAGATTAAGTGTGACACAAAAAGAGAGAGAAGGAAGAGTCCAGCTGGTGGCAGAAACAGAAAGAGACGTACAGATATGACACCTCCTGTCTCTGCAGTGGCCCTCACTGGCCTTTGCTGGAACATACATGACAGCACTGTCAAACTCATTTACTCTCGCTCATTCATCAAGATAGCTTGATGGAGTGAGGAGTCATAAACAGTGGGCAAGATAAGGACATACAGGCAAAGTAGGAAAGAAGAAAGAAAAAAAGAAGAAAGAATGAAAGGTTGATGCAGTGACACTTCATCTAATCTCCCCAAAACTGCTTCCACAGTGGTGTCTCTCAGCCAGCCACAGTATTAATGTCATGACATACCACCCTCTGTGAGTGTGAGTGTGTGTGTGTGTGCAGTGTATGAATGATGTGCGATAGAAAAAGTGCTGTATGAATGTGTGTGAATGGGTGAATGTGAGTTGGGTGCTAGGGAAAGCATTCTGTAGGGGCTCTTGTATTTGTATAGCACATTATCATACACGGAGGTCATTTAATATGCTTAACAGAAATGAAAGAACCATAAGAAATTATTAAAAGGGGTAAAAAATTTGAAACATAAAAAAGAAAGGGTTTAAAAGCACACAAATTAAGCAAAGGCATCGGGAAATAGAGCAGTAGTTTCTTTGTAAAGCAGGTTATGGGTTTGTGCAGATTCGATATACTGACAAAAGCACTAGTGCTCAAACAAAGGAATGGCTCAGCACCTCCGCCAATAGACAGTAGCACTCAGGTGCACCTCCTCTGTACCATTTCTGTCTTAACATACAATAACATGAAATAGACATTTTAAGGCCTATCTAAGTGTAAAATAGACCATCTACAACACCACAAGCAGTGACATAGACTGGTGTCAAGAAGTGGTAAACACAAATGTATACAACTATGGAAGCGAATCTGTCACACCAGACTTTGAAAATTCAGAAAAAAAAATCCACAAACATAGTTTCAATGCAAAAAAAAATCAGTATAACCCATAAAGTGTAGTATCATTGTTAATATTATCAACATAATAAATGTTGATGAATAAATAAATAAAATGTAAAATACATGTCATACATTTCCATTCCTCCTTCCCTCTCCAACCTAACAACTTTAAATGGACTGTATTTATATAGTGCTTTTCTAGTCTACCACTCAATGCACTTTACAGTACAAGTCTGCTGCTGTTTACCACGCTTTTTTTGTCACATTCATACACTGCAGGAAGAGCCCCCAGAGGCAATTTAGGGTTAAATGTTTTGCCCAAGGATCAGCACGCAGGCTTGGGCAAGCAGGGATCAAACCACTGACCTTCTGATCAGAGGATGGCCCCCTCTACTTCCTCAGCCACAGCTACCCGCAACGTTGCTCCCACGATACATATTTTACGCCTGTAGAAGCCGGCAGAAAACTCTGGGCATCTTCTGATTTGCATGTGATAAATAAATAAGGTAAACCAATCAAGATAGCTTTGTGTGTGTGTGTTTGTGTGTGTTTAGCTCAGCTGGTGGTTAAAATTCCATGACAGAATTGAAAGGGGGGGGGGGGGGGGGGGGGGAGGGGGGTAGTGAGAGAGAAGCAAAAAATGAAAAAATGATCGGTCCAGCATAGTAGTTTAGAAAGACAAACACTGAGTGATTGAGAGAGAGGGGAACAGGAAATGCAGAGTCTTGGAGTACCCTGTCACCCTGCTCGACACAATAATGAATTTCAAATACGTTATTCACTTCAGGAGTAAGTGGCTAGCACCCACTCCTTACAGCTGGTTTGTTGAGATAATTGATTTTCAAATAGTTTTGAGGACGAGGGACAGGGATGGGGGGGGTTGGTGTAGGGAGAGCGCAGGGGGGTGGAGGGTGCTGGGTGTACAGGGGATGACAACTACAACAGGGTGGTGTGCATATGTGTAGCACTGGTACTTTTGAGTGTGTGCATGTCAATTATGTGTGTGTAGTGTGTGAGAGAGAAGTTAAAGAGGTGTTTTAATTCACGTAGGAAAGAGGCCATGTTGGAATGGAGGCGAGGGCACTAGCAATAATTAAACTGATACAACTCTGCAGACACACACACATACACA
The DNA here is from genome assembly GCF_022379125.1 of Scophthalmus maximus. Classification (NCBI taxonomy): domain Eukaryota; kingdom Metazoa; phylum Chordata; class Actinopteri; order Pleuronectiformes; family Scophthalmidae; genus Scophthalmus; species Scophthalmus maximus. Next base: position 25,365,024 of record NC_061524.1, read on the forward strand.
CACACACACCGGCACAAATAGGAAAGATTTTTTATGTGTCACACGTCTACCTCATCTCTGCTTTCTCTCCTCTCTCTCCACGGCTCAGGGGCATGTTGGCTTTAAACTTTGTGCTACTTTTTGTTGGGCTGTTAACATGGCAGCTCTCCTATGCTGGCTGCACTGACTCAGATAACTGAGCATTTAGGATGACAGTGACACAGACTCAATGACATGCATTAGTGGCCGGATTTGAATTGACAATGTAATTTACCACTCTCACTCTTTCCCCCCACCACCCTCTTCTTACTATCTCTCTGATTAATTCATAAAAAGAAGGAGAAAGTGAGGTGAGGAAAGCAGCCGCCGGGGTTTCCATCATGAATAGCTTATGTTAACACAGAAAACCTCAAACAGGAGAGAACAACAACCACTGTCCAACCAAACAGCTTTTGTATTGTTGCATCAGATGATTACAAAGGATCTCTGTGAGGTGGAAAACACATTTTAAATCTGTAATTTAGAATAGATGCTAGTACAATTAAACCTGAGAGAGAGAAAAAGGGGAAACCCAGCCAACATCCAAATTCATACCCATTCGTCCCTGTTTAAATTGCTCAAGAAGTCACAAACTCATGTCATACCAGATATCAAAAGATGGTGCTACATGCCAGTCGGGCCCATTTGGGGGGAAAGTCTAGGGCCATTTTTTATTTCCAGTCCGTCCCTGGGGAAGGAAATGGAACAGGTTAGCTTGTGTAGCCTGGTGTAGCCAGACTCATACTCTGGCTACAACAGGCTACATAATTATAAATGGGTACTCAAATGAGTATTAGTCTGGGACCTCCCACTTCATTTTCGATTCCACATAAACATAAACATGTAGATTTCCACAATGTATGTGAACGAATGCTGCTGTTTTTATAGGAGAAATATTCATTTTAATATTGGGTTCTTTTAGTCAAATCCTCGTTCGTTAGCGCCAGCCTTGGTTGTTCACAAAAGTTGCAACCCCTCCATGTCATGGTATAGACCCCGCCCATTACCAGTTAATCGGCTGTGATTGGACCGGCAAGTTTTCTGCCGGGGAAAATCACTTAGATTGAGGGGATCCAGACTGTATTCTGGCAATTTAAATGAGTTCCCAGAGGCTTGATTATTATGTGCTTTCCAAGCAGAAATAAGATATGTTAGAGGTCTGGGTGCTGTTCCCGAAACTAGTTATAAAACTTAATTTCCCAAACAAGTACCACAACTCAAAAGTTATGGATATTAAAATTTATTACATACAATGCATATTGCGATGATGAAGAAATGGTTGAGTAGAAGGATGAGGGTTGAAGGGATGACGGGTCGAAGGGTAAGGGATGAGGGGTTAAGGGGTTGGGGTGAGGGATGAGTAGGGTGACCAGATGAGAATAGGTGAAATTCAGGACAGGGGAGTTGGGGGTTGGCGTGGTCACAGTGGCAATAAAAAAATAAAATACAAGAGAGTCAAAACCTGTGCGATGCGCGTGTTAGATAACTCCTTCGTGTGGCTGTCTGCACTTTCCCTGGCTTGCGACTGCAACTTCCATCATGTTTATCTCCACTAGAAAACAAAAATGGTAAAGAACACATCTGGTCAAGATCAGGAGTTGAATCCCCCAATATCCGATCACAGAGTCAATGTAAAAAAAAAACAGTCGACAAACTGAGGTATACCTACTGCTTAAACTCTTTGTATTGGTATTTGTACACTCTCTGTGTGAAGCTGCACCGGTGTTTCTGCTTTTAGACTGGAGCAGGTCGCGGGACATCGGGATCCTTGTTAGATGGTATAATATCCTTTCATTCTTTTTAAATTCAACATCACCCTCACAGTAGCTGGTTATTAATTTACGACACTGCTTTAAACAGTTTTTTTGTGCGTAAAATTATAATTAATCATAACCCTGATTTAGTCTAAACTTCAGTACAATCATGAAAGGATTCAGGACTCTGGGACAACTGCTTGAAATCTGGGACTGTCATGATTTTTTTTCAGGTCACCCTAGGGATAAGAGATGATGTTTCAAAGGGTAAGGGATGAAGGGTTGGTAGGTTCGAACGGTCCAGGAATTTTGTTCATGCGACCAGGGAATCCTTACTTAGAGGTGGAAGAGACAGCAGCAGATCAAAATGAATGCCTGGAATATGATTGGGGGTAATTGCGGATTTGAGTAGGAGTTAACCTCGGGATGGAAATGAACATAGTGAGGATGAAAGAGAGAAATAAGACGTTAAGTGATGGGAATGTAATGCTAAGATAGGTATGGAAAGCTTTGGAGCAGTTGCAACTGCTCGGTTAAGACAAGAACGTACAGGCAGCTTTGCTGCTGAGGATAGCGTCTTTCAAAGCGATGACCAAGCTGTGGGGTCAGTTGAAGATGGTGGCTGACATACGGTGGGACCAGAATTGAGTGAATAAGTATTTATGACATGGTATAACGATGAACTGGTGTTGGACCGAAAACGGGGCGAGCTGACGCATGGACTACATAATGTCTGATGTCAGAGTAGAGCATAAGTAGTGCGAAATGCCAATAGTAGCTGCCAAGCTGATCGATGGGACTTGGTCTGTGAATAGCTGGATGTCTTCTGGCTTAGTAACGTTGTTGGTGAGAATGCACTTGTGAAACTCAATTGACATGATCATGGAATGAGATGATAGTCATTAAGATCCATTTTAAGGCATTATTTTTTCTCTCCTCAGGCAGTTTGAGTTGAGTGGTTTGTTTTTTCAACACACTCAGGAAAAGAAACAAGATGGAGGAGATCATCTCATTCACAGTACAGGCAGTGAATGGAAAAAGCTAAGCTCGGACTCGAAGCGGCTGACTGAGCTGCCTAATCAAGGCACCTCGGGCTGCTGCAGAGGAGTGCTTTCCTTCTTCTAATGGACGTCAGTGAAAAAGAGAGGTATCGTTCCGGAAGGAGAGGAAATTCCTAAGTTCGAGCTCTGTCTTGCAGGCGATACAAGCAGGACGTGGTCATGGGGACAATAAATGGAGGTGGCGAAAGGAAGTTTGACGGGGAAAATCAAACCTGAGGGGTGATATGGAAAGGTGGGTGAGAAGTCTGTGATCAGCTTCTTTTCCTGAATATTTCCCGGTCGCAACGCCGATGGGGCTCGCCCTAAATGTTGAATAGGGCGGATTAGGAAACGATCATGAATTAATCTCTCACTTCCTTATCCAGGAGTTTATGTACTATGTCGGGGGGGGGGGGGGGGGGGGTGATTGCAACTGGCATGGCTCTGCTACGTAAGGACCGCTTATGCAAAGCGAATGTATGCATGGCTTCCAACAGAGCACATGCATTAAACTGCCAGCCTTACCCTTGGGATGTAGAATCATATCACTCACGGTGACTTGGGATGCGAAAGAAATGTAGTATGCAATCCTTGAACTGCAAAGCCAGGTCAAGGATCAGAGACATGTAGTCATCCAGCTCTCACCTGCAGCTCGGAAAGGCGAAACAAATGGCGTCCCTGAATGGTAAGAAAGAAAGACGGATTTAACTGCGTTGAGTTCCTTGGAGGGTGTAGAATGTGTTTGTTTGAGTTCGATGGAGCCAGAAATAATTTGCAATTCCCTAGGGAAATGGGGATTGCATGAGTATGGATTAATTAAGAAGGCAAGGTCCAAGTAACAACCCACGTGACGTTGCCCATTGGTTTGTGAACTGCTTCTGGAGTCTCAAGTTTCTCATATGACCAGCGCTGTTGCACCAGTTGGACTGACCACCTGTCAATCAAGCTGTATCCAACCTGTGGTGCATTATTGTCTATTTGACTCTAAATGCAACCATAAATTACTAAATGAAAATTCAACTGAGATGAAGTGTTCTGATTGTTTTCAAACAGGTCGCTGTCTGAATGAGAAGTTCTTGATCGATGGTTAAGGTAAGCGTGGTGCACATCTCATGCTGTTCATGTAAGAATTGAGTCAGAGGGGAAGGAAACAGAACAGGTAAGCTTATGTGCATTCTGAGCGGAAATATAATGTGTTTGAGGCGTGGTCCTTGTTCCAGAACCTAGTTATAAAACTTCATTAAGCACCAGTTAGTAATGCAGCAGCAATATGCAATAGCCACAGTTCTGGATCAGACCAGAAAGTGGTATACCAACAATGAAAATGATATTTCTGAAACCTAACATGTTTTTACTAGTATAGCAGGGAATTAGTTGTTCTATTTCCAAAAAATAGAACTGTTATTGAACACAATCCAATGTTTACAGAATATGAGGGGCCATATAGGCCATTATTCAAACTCACCTTGCATACACACTATTGAAAATGTTTGGCTCACAGACATAATACTGAAATACTCTCACATTCCCTACTGAACACCTCACACACTTACAAGTGAAAATGAAACCTCACACACTGACAACTGAAAACCACTCATACTTATTGTTAGGAACTTCTCATATAGCACACACACTACTGAAAAAATGGTACCTCTCACACGCTACTGAAAATGGTACCTCACACTCACAACTGAAAATCCAACCTGCACACACACTACTGAAAATGGTAACTCACACACACACTACTGAAAATCACACCTCGAACACACACTACTGAAAATGGTACCTCACTCACACACAACTGAAATAAAGGAAAGGAAGTCTAACTAGTAGCTACTGTAACGCATTCTTTTTAAAATTTTGTCACTAAATTATCTTTACTGAATAGCTTGTTACTTCATTATTATCTCCGCCATCCATCAGGCATAAGAGAGGGGATTAGGCATTTGGTCATGGCCTATCTGCCAGTGTCCACAGCTCCCTTGTCTGGATTGAGTTCATTCAGCCCGTTTGCTACTGTTTGTGCAGTAAAACCTTTGTGGGTAAAAAGGCTATAGCAATATCAATAAACCTGTTCAATAAGCATAAACATGTAGAAAACAGTATTTTAATCTTCTCTGTCTGCAGTGTCTCATTCACTGCTGTTATGTTTCACACAAACGATGTTAGAAACGATGTGACACTAAAGCTGTCTGTATATAGTCTAACAGTTTAGCTTAGTTTGTCTTACTTTGGCCTATATATCTTAAAATGAAGACAATTCTTGTAAACAAACAGCCCTTTCTCCGTCTTCCAGCAGTATCTGAAAATGGCTAATTAATATGCACATCGATGACGTCAATCGGGCAGTGACGCGGATTTACTTGATACACAGCAGCAGAAGACAGAGTCTGTACTTTGATGTCAGGAATATGATTTATTTTATTGCATTTTAGAGTAGTTTCCAGTGGGATATTATTGAGTTTATGAAGTGACTTTGCTGTTGTTGTTTTAGTAGTGTGTGTGCAAGGTACAATTTTCAGTAGTGTGTGTGCTAGGTACCATTTTTCAGTAGTGTGTGCAAGGTAGCATTTTCAGTAGTGTATGTGCGCGGGGTACCATTTTCAGTAGTGTGTGTGAGGTGTTCAGTATGCTAAATGAGAGGTTCCTAACAATAAGCATGAGAGGTTTTCAGTTGTCAGTGTGTGAGGTTTTATTTTCACTTGTAAGTGTATGAGGTGTTCAGTAGGGAATGTGAGAGTATTTCAGTAGTATGTGTGTGAGCCAAACTATTGTCAATAGTGCGTATGCAAGGTGAGTTTGAATAATGGCCTATACGGCCCCTCATAACAAAATTATCCTCTATCAATTCTGTAAGATGGTGAACACACCTCTACTATTTCCATGACTTGAATTCTCAGGAGACAGGACATTTTGACAGCTTTGGCCTTGGGCCTAGACAATCATTTAGACTATAATCGAGCCATAAGCTGTAAAGGGTAATCAGTGTAGCCTTTCTTTAGCACCTGACTGTCAGTCTCTGTGTGTGAGTGTTTGAAACCCAAACCATGTCATTGTGCAAGAGGAGGAGCAAGGACCAGGCTCTGTGCAGACATGTACTCAATCTCTGGAGCCAAATTCTCACATAGGACAGAGGGTTGCAGGTCTAAAATCAGACACACATATAACAGGGGATGCACACACTTCCACCCAAAGTGTTTGTGTTTTGTGCATGCGTCCATGCGTGCATTTGTACATGCGCTTACTGTATGTGTGTTCTTTCAGATTCAGATTGACAGGATGCTTAAGAGGCTGTGTACTACTATAATTACACACACTTCAGAAATGTCGGCTCTTGGTATTGGAGAGAAGGGTGCAATCAACGCTCTCTCTCTCTGACACGCACACACACACACACAACACACACACACCTGACATTCTTGCAAAGATTAGTAACACACCTCCTTGCTGTGGAATCCAATTGGAGGATGAAGAAAATAAGTGAAGTATGCATACACGCACACACAAACACAGGAAGCATCACTGTCATCATCAGTGACAGCTGTTGTCTTATCATCAAATCTGTCATCATCATCACTATCATTCTAAGCTTCATCACTGCATGTTGTTGGCAGCAGTCTTTGTTAATTACTTTGTTCAAAAGCTTGTTTAATATAAATCAGTTGGCTTGTGCATGTACCAACCCACATGCACACAAGGAAATAACACGTGGAGTCCTTTATTAAAGATATCTGTGAACTTCAATCTTCAAATCATCAATCATATTCAAGTTCATGTTGAGGTTAGACATGAAGAAAACAGCATAGTTAAACAGGTAATGCAAAATTACACAAAATACACTAACTACATGGTTATGGTGTTCATGGCTACAAGAAAGAAATCACGAACTTTACACAACATCAAACTACTTCCACTTTGGGGAAGAGGTGAATTAATGACAGGAAAATTGCAACTGTATTTTTGTTTTGTTTTCTGTTTTATTTTTAAGAGCAAAATGTAAACATGTTATTTTTAAATAAACAATCAAACAATTGAGAAAACGACTGTTGAGGGACATGACTGTATTTTTCCTATGAATCTCTAAACTTGTTTATTGAAGCAACATTTTAAAACCTAAGCTGACTAGAAATGTCAGTCTTTTCCGTTCCTACTGGGCACCTTAATTACCTCAGCCACCATTTACCGAAGGTTATCAAGGAACAGCTGTCTCCTCCCTATTTTTATGTATATGTGTTTATGCCCTCCAATCTCATCCCATAGGTTACCAGTCGTGCCTTTTAGCATAACAAGCATGCACACTGCAGTCCAGGTTCCATGGTCATTATTCTGCACCCTGTGGTCCCTGCATTCCCAAGTACTTTCCCAGGTCCTGGGCCTCCCGCAGGGCAGCGGTGAGGGAGCACTGTTTTCATTAAGACGGTCATTTTCTGCACACTATGATTTGTGTGCGTTCTTTTAAATAGTTTTTAAAAAGCCAGGGCGCCTTGCATTAAATACCACAGCAGTAGAACTATTAAGTGGAGAGAAGCATTCCGGACAAACTGTCGTTATAGCATTTCAATTCCATCGCAATGGGATGGCACACACACACACAAACACACACACACCTTAGCCCTTGTTACATATGGCACGTAGCTAAGCATCAAAACATTGCTTGACGCTTCCTTTTCCCCTCCTTATTGCTTTTCACAGCTTTTTTATTAGTTACATGCTCTCAGAGGAACTACAGCACACACACACTCACCCGCGTATGCACGCACACACACAAACACAGACACACACACACACAATAAACACAACCTTCCCCTTTCTCCTCTTTACCAGCAGCCATTTGTCCCCTTGCTGAACTTCAAGACAGGCAAATTCATTTTGGCCACCTTGATCTAGAAACAATTATGATTACAGCGTGGCCTCCTCAGCAGAGTTTCAAATTGTCATGGCTGCCACTCCCAGCATGTTTAAAGTGTCTTGCTGGTGGATGGCACTATTAGCATAGCACAGCATCTTATCACCATGGCCCCATCACCCTAATAAGAACTCTTAAGGAGTGTACCCTTTAATAATTAATAATTACTAAATGTAACTGCAGTTGTGCTTTTTCATAAGGAAAGTAGAAAAACATTTGATAATAAGTGTGTGTGCGTGTGTGTAAATGTTTGCTTTGCAGTATTTCTGTGCAACAACTTTTTCTCCAAATTATATTGATATATAAATATTGACAATATCAACATCGTCTGTTGTGTGCTTCAATTCAATGTGCACTTTCCCTAATCGTAACCAATAGCTTTCAAATTGCCTTCCATGACATCTTTAATAAAGCCAAGACGAATTTTGCAACATGCAAACTGTGATTTGTATTGTGACCATATGCCCTGTTGCCCAGTTGGTTCCTCTCAAACAAAGGCATACAAGTCACATTTGCAAATATAGGCCCCCTTTACTAGAATTGTTGTTCATGCTACTTGGCGATGCCACCCTTTGCAATCTGTAAGTGGTCACTCTTATGAAACAGGCCCAAGGAGTAGATATAGCACAAAAAACAAATGAAATATGTTTACATCTAACAGCTTGATGTAGTAAGTAAATCTGTGTCACAGAACTAAGGCACACACATTGTGCAGAATTCAAAGTACTAACTTCAAATATTTTACGATAGATTTTGTATGTGAACATTAAATGTGTATTTGTTTTAAGACTAGTGATTTGGGTGTTGTTATGTGTTTGTTTGTTTCTGATAAACAAGTGCAGAAAGAAGCAGTGTAAAAGACCATAAAAAGTGTCCACAGACGTGAATGTGTTTATTTGTCCTGAGTGGATGGAGAGATGAGCAGATATTTTATCAGTCTCCCCTATCATAACTGAGACACACACTCAGTCATGTTCACGTCAACTCACTGTCGGTAGCATACCAATGTCTACAGGGGGGATTGCTCAAATACTGACACGCACACACACACACGCACACAAACACACACACACACTCAGGCACACACACGCCCCAGAACACAGAAAAGCACTTCATAGACAGGCTGTCTGGGGAGAGGTGTGGACAAAACATTTTGTAGACATTACACTGACTTGCATTCCTTTATTGGAGACCATACACTAACCCTTACTTTCCAGAAATTGTCCTGCCAGCCATCTGGTAAATTGTGAGATGCATGTGCATGTGAGAATACCACAGGAAAATCACTGACAAATTCCCAGTGAGTGCTGATGGCCGTTAACAAAAACACTGCTTTCTGCAGCGGAATTATCTACAGAATGTACTGTTGTGTGAATGCATCTGACTCGGACCGTCTCTGAGTGCTTTAGGGCAAACTCCAGAAAATGTCTGGACCTTATTTTCCTGCCTTTTTCTGGAGTTCATGTCTGAAAACACACACACATCCCTGACAGCAACCATATTGCACAGTAAGAGACCCCTATTTCTGCCATCCAGAGGGAAGGTAGGAGAGACAGACACCAGTCTGAGCAAGGCAGTGAGAAAAGATAAATTGTCCCCATGTTTTTGCCTCGTGCTACATCCTGCATTCACGCTGTGGTACAACACATTAACAGCATTGAACCTTCATCTTTATACAGCCAAGCTGCAAAAATTGAATAATTTCTCTCCAATGATGTGTGACCCCAAAGGCCATTCCCAGTTCTCAAGTCTTTGTATGGCAGTCCATGTTCCCCTGAATGAAAAGCCTGCGTATCAATAAAGAGGCCAAGCACTATGAAAAGCCAGAATGTGAGGAGAAAGAAAGGGCTGACTTATAAACGTTTGGTCCTCTGGAAAGAAGGCACACATTGCTGACAGAATAAATGGCAAACTCATAAACCCTTGCTCATTCAGCTCAACTGCAGAGTTGAAAACAACAATATAAACCTGCAACCTGACTCTGGAGTGTGTGTTTGTGTGTGTTTATATCTAAGTGTTGAGGTGATGCATAGAAGTGTATGCATATAAATGAGTGAATGTATTCTGTTCAGATAAACTTTGATCACTATTTTGCTTTCATTGAAGTAACAGTTTGTAAGTCACACATATTGGGCAAAATGGTCCAGCCAATGTGCAACAAAAAACATAAATAACAGCAAAATATAATCTTCATCTCGAGAAAATCCACTGGGTTGATTCCTCATAAATAAAAACCTTTTTACCCCATCAGTAATGAAACTTGATATCTGAACATTTTTAGTGAAAGATTTATGTAAATAAATTAGAGTATATGGTAGTGGCAGTAGTGGTGTAATTAAGGTAACAGACAATTTATTGGTTCATTTGCAGAAATTAGGTGTCATTTCTTAAAAGATCAGCTCACCCAATTGACAAAAACCTTGTTCATATGAGGTAGTCTATTTTAGGTAGTAGAACTTTGACAACTGTTTACCATACTCTGTATTATCCAGAGTGAGAGCGATTATTTTGGAAAAACTAAGGTTACAGTAATTTTCGAAACCAGTCTCCATAGCACCACAAACAAAATTCCACTCACCTGTTGGACTGGATGTACCCTGCGCAGGTTAATACAAGTAAATACAATTACTAGTTAGGAACAGGATATTGTTTTCTATGGAGTTTATAATACGAGAGAGCAGATCAACATACCAGTGAGGAAGCATGTCAAACTACAACTGTGCGAGCAGCGTTTCCAAACTTCTCAGTTTTAGATGTTCGAAAACTCTGGAGTAGCGTTGACGGCAGGTACATTTAGCAATAGTAATGTGGATCTAGCCTGTGACAAATGGTCAGAAGCAAATGCACAAAAAAAGCAGCTGAAAAAGAAGGGTGTAAATGAAAAAAACATGTGTCTTTGCTTTATAATTAATCTATCTAATAAATAAAGTATTAGATAGTTTAAGAAAGTATTCTTCAGGATGGAACGCCACACAAAGGTCAAATCCATCAATCACTCTCTCACCAAACTCTCACTTCTCGTACCTCTCCCTGTCACTCATGATTCCTGTATTTTCTCATGCCTCCTTGTCGTCACTCCTGCCTCATCTGTTCCTTCTACAACATGTTCTTAACACACTGCCTCCAGGAAAATAACATTACACCCTGCGACTGAATGGGCTGTGTGAGTCTTTACCTGTCTCCATTCATGCTTACTCCTTACTCGCTTATGTGAATGTCTCAGTGTGTGTGAGTGTGTGTGTGTGTGTGTCACAGATGGGTCGGGCGACACAAATGGGTCGGGTGGATTGGGTTTGTTAGCTTCATGGCAGCCTCCATAACTCTGCCATAATCAACCTTTCCTGTCTGTCTCTCTGCAAGGCCCTGGGCTATTGTCCAGAGACAAAGCACTTTAGAGAGCAGCATCTCAACCTGCATTAGCATTTTAATCACAACACACAAATGTAGATATTTCTATGTTGCGAGAGTATATAGCCTGTCAACAAAAAGAGAATATGTCAGCAAGGAGGGTATTTTATTTTAGGAAAGAAAATCCCCACAACAGTTGGAACAAAAAACAAAGAACATCCAGAATATAATAATAAAAAGGTTTTCCTCGGTTAATACTTTCAGTTTGTCGGCATTAAGTTTTTCTCGCAATACAGAATTAAGTTACAAGCGTAAGTTTTCCAAAGGTCCATGTTAATTTTTCTTTGCAAATCTAAAATTTAGATTTGCAGCCTAGCACAGTGTAGTTATAATCCCCAATTGAACTAACTGCATTTAAAAGCTGTTACATAACAAAGTGATTTAATATAATAAGCTACATAATTGCCTTCATTGCTTCTGGCATGTTGTTATTTTGATCTGTGTCAGCCAAATGTTTTTGTACCACTGTGCACATTGTATGACAATGATTACAGTCAATCACCTGATACCCAAATGGGTGAGATATCTGTAAGGAATCTGTGTCGCATTGAACTTCAACATTACATCCACATTTGTCAAATTACTAAACCCTTAGGTAAGGTTGGCCCCGTTTTCTTCTGGTCTCCCTACAAAAATCAAGTGCAGAAACCCTTTTCCTTTTGTCTTCTTTTGACTATTTTCTCAGTGAAATGTCTGGTTGTTTATCTACTAAAGGCTCAATATCCACCAGCTGTCACAAACTTTTCTATTGTCAACTGTTAAACAGTTATGTATGGGGTTAATAAGAGCCAAGAGTTTCATGATTAACACGTTTGTCATACATTTTATGTTATGCAAACATGTGGTCATGACTCATGCAGTTACAAGCTGGTTGAGCACCTGCACTCTAAGTTTTACTTTGTCTTTCTGTGTCACAATGTAAAACTTCCCGATCGAAAGAACGACAGTCAGCAACACGTTCACGCTGGATCCTGCAAGTAAAGTGAAAGAAATCCCTACACTTACATGAAAATCACGCACTTAAAAAAAGAGGTGTCATGTTTCAGGTTACTCCAATGCCATGGAGTTATGCCTCATCTTAAAAGACAAAAAAAATCATAACCAAGCTAAAAATATGTAGCCACCCTGAATGAATTTGATGAGGAAGAGGATGAGATGTTCTCCCGTCTTGAAAGCAGTTTTCCTCTTTCACACCATCCCACTCTCTCACTCTCTCGATTGGTATAACAGGTAATTAGTGGTGTGTCATGGCCCTGGGGAGCTGTGGAAGGAGGAAAGGGTAGGAGAGAGAAACACAGAGAGAGATTTGTGATTACCTGACAAGTTAGGGCTGGAAAGGCTACACTTAGCCCATTAAAGATTTTTTGTTCAGCATGACATTTGAGAGCAGCAGCGAAGCTGCGCACCACCTTGCCATTTCCCTGTACACTGGGCATCTATCCAGGGACAGGGGATAGAGAGGGAGGGAGGGAGGAAGAGCGAGAGAGAGAGGCCACTATAGGCCACAGTGGCACAAATGGATTTCATTCACCAAGGTGAACTGTAGTATACTGCTAAATGCATTTCCTTGAATGTCAGCAAATGTCACCCGAGAAGCTATTTGCCGCCACTTTAATAGCTTCTCCCGACTTATGGAGGAAGTGAAAGAAAGTAAGTAGGTATGAGGTGAGAAAAGGAAGATGATGAGTCATGCGGAGCGAAAGGCAGACAAAGTGAGAGGACAAACAAATGCACATGTACGCAGCCACACACAAAATGACAGAGGGATTAGGCAGAGAGAAAGGGAACAGATGAGAACAAGGCTGGGCTATTGTCACTTTCGCATGATTAAGCAATTAGCTATTTGAGATGTCTCCAACGAGGTGGTGCAACTAGACAGGAGTGGCTATTGAGAACATAATCCCTCTCTTGCTTTCTTTCTCTCTCACTAGTTAAATTCATCTCCTCCATCTGTTTATATGTCTTTGCACCAGCGTATCCCTCAGTTATGAATGTATTTACAGTATGTTTCTGTCTGCCTTTCTCTATCCTGTCTACTGACTATACATGCTAATGCACACACACACACACACACACACACACACACACACACCCTTGTCTGTTTAAGCAAGAGTTGACATCATTATGTGTAATGTGAGAACTTGCAGTACAGTTGATGCTTCCATTTTGTAAGACCTGTCACACAAGTTAAAGGCGCACACACACACACACACACACACACACACACAGTGAAGTTAATATGAATAGATAGTTAGAGGGCTGAATAAATACCTTAAAACAAATATAGTTGCCTGATACTGTCAGTTAAACAAAGGCAAGGCCATAGGCCATTTAAACACAGATAATAAAATCCCTTTGAATATAACTTGAGAACCAGAAGGTCCTCTTTACAAATGTTCTTTTTTGGTCTCTTTTGCTCCTAAACCCTTAATCCTGTTTTTTCATTGCACATATTTAACTTTTTATATTATAGATGAAACCTCTTTTTGACTTTGCACAACTTTTCCAATGCTTTAATGTCTGTAAATGTACTCAATGTGCTTGAATTTAGTAGTAACAATTTGTAAATTGTTTTAAACAGTGTGTGTAAGTCATTTTGACTGCACGAGGACAACGCTGGCTGCAGCCAATCCTAATCCCCCATTCATTTCCACAAGCAGTTGCTAAGGTTACAAATTACCTTTGGTGCTGGTAAGTGGTTTCTTTTATGACACTGGACGCCCTAATCCTTTTACTGAATACATATTTCATTTAGGATTAGCACAACAACGGATACAGTTGTTCTTAGAATATTCAAACTCCTACGCTCTGTTTTGTTCAAGCTCATCAGAAAAATCGCTTGCATATTTGACTCATTTGAAATAAATTAATTGATCAATCTTTTAGATCTAAGTTTTTTCAAACTACAGTTGTGGGAAAGCCATGGGGAAGAGAAACTCAATCAGGCAGGTAGGGTTAGATAGGTAACGACACGGCAATTATAAAAAATCAATTAGACTGCATTATTTTCTTTTTCAGGTTTCTATGGTGTGTTCAAAGTGTTTTCTTCTTTCTTGTCTCCCAATAGTTGTCACACTCATCTGAAAGCTTTAAGCCGAAAACAGGAACGAACATAAAGGTTTTTTAGGAACTAAATTTCACTGGTTGAAAATGACAAAAGCTTTGGATTTGTGTTGATGATTGATATCCTGAATCAGTGTATTTTTGGTTGCCTGCCATCAGATAAAATTAACTATAACCAGTGTGGTGATGGAACGTTTATCCCCCTTACTTTTTAAGTGTGAGAGGATTTGATCAAGGACAGTAACATGAATTTCCTAATTGGTAAAAGTTTATTCATATGACACATTTCACACACAAAAGTTGGATAATTATATGAGTGCTTCAGCAATTTGGTTGATCACTTTTTTTATTTTTAAATATGGTTTTAAAGATCAGAGTCAGATTAAAAACTCCTGGATATATGTTCAATTAATCTGAAGTATAACTAGATGCTACTTCTCCATGTTTTTGCTTTGTTTGTGGGAAATCCAGTCTGCTAAAAGGAGCAACCGACTGACTGGGATGATGTGGTCTCGATTGGGAGCTACATACCCAACTGCTTAATATCTCACTGTTTTGACAATTAGCTACTACTAATTGACTGACTGACTAGCTGCCTGTCTGACTTCCAAACTGACTTACTGGCTGACTATTGGGGCTTAGTCCTACGATGTGGTGAGATCATCATCGCTGCCAAGCACAACAAAAGACTGATGGGAAGAGGCTGTCAGCTTGTGTGTCCGTGTGTAGGGGTGTATGTGTAAGCGTGTGATGGTTCCTCGTGTCAACACATTGCTTTCTGTGGATGAGCCAGTAGACCAAGCCTGACCATCATCCTCGCTCATCACACAAACACACTCACACTCAAATAGGTGTCAACACACAAACATGTGGGCTTGCACGGTGAAGTAGTGCTCAAAAGGAGTGAACTTGCAGTGTGGATAGAGACGAGAGACACAGGGAACACTTCTATTGGAAGGACTGTTTTATTATAGCGTCTTACATGGCTGTTATTGTTGACTAATACTGTAACTTTAAACATCTCCTCTAGGCATACACATACACATAGCTACTCTGAATTGTTAAAAATTGCCCAAAACCTACACTAACTAAACTAAACTTGAGCTAAAGCAGCAACATAATATCTCAGCAGAAATGACAGCAAGAGCAAAGCCCTTAGGTTAGGTGGGACACATGGGGTAAGGGATTTAGTGTAACACCCAGTTGTCTGCCTTACTGAGGGAAAGTGGGGTTTACAGTGTAAGACAGAGACATGCTGTTCTCCTCAATGGCAACTTAAAGTGTTTACTATGTGTACCCTCCTTGCTTGCTTGGTTTCGGGAGCCATGGTGAGGACGAGATAGGCAGACAACCAAAATCTCTCTCTCTCTCGTCTCCGATATAGATGTCTCTTGACAGATGAGGAGACAGAGGGAAATAAACAATAGAACTGGCCCTATCCATGCCAATGCAAAGCCTCACCGCACCTCTGTTACTCATGCTTTGTCTTGTTTCTGTCAAGTGAATCTCAATCACCTGCTTTGTGGATGTCTGACTTTTCCATTCTTTCTCTTTGTCTCCTCTCTTTCCCTGTGTTCCTTAATCCGCTCTCTCTAGCACCTCTGTTGTTCATCCTGTTACTCTTCCATGTAGGACATCATATAACATAACAACAAATATATTCACTGTTGTAAAATTTTAAAATTGTAAATGATACTGTGTAATACTATAGCAATTAATGTAACATGCTATTAAACCGACCAATGTCAGCAAAAATCAACATAAGTATTAAAAAAGAAATACACTTCTACAATGTTTTTCATAGCATACACAAGTATCACATGACCTAAATTTGCCTTTTCACTCAATTGCAGTATAGGTTTTTAATACTAATTAAATAGTTGACTATGAAGGAAGATGGCTTTTAAGAAAGTTACAGATGATGAATTATAAATAGATATAGGTCATATACTCCATGTTAATTTTTTCATAAGGCTATAATGCTTGTCATGTCACACAATCTGAATTGAATCGAACCATGTATCATTTAATGTGTTTAAAAGTAAAAGAGACACCAAATTGATTTTAAAATAAGTTTTACTATACATTTATTTCATGTTTAACAATTCTGTAATAGAAAATATTATTGCAGTTAAATCAAATACTTTGTGGAATTGTACATATTCATCTCATCTATAGAACAATAGTGTTTCTATTTTAAGACATAATATGCAAAGCTCATTCAAGCTGTAAAAAGGTGTAATATGACTAATGTTATATGCCTAAAATAGATTCTTTTCAAATTATATAACAATCCTGTAATTATTTGTATTTCACTTGGCTTAATCTCAAAGGAATAATCTACGTTACATGATAGAGAAATAACTTCAAAAAGCAGTCATTCTTATTCCATTAGAGAAAAGAGAGAAGCCCAGAAATGGTTAAACGCCTGAACAATAATGCAGCGACAATTCAAATGGTGGATGACCCACCTGACCTGTAGTTATCATAATGAGATAATTTTAATCTCTACTTAAAACCCCCCAGTAGTATCTATTTCCCAACTTGCATCACTCTAATGCTGCTCATAAATGGTTGAATATTGTGGATTCATCAAAGACTTGATGAAAAGGGGAAGAATTGGAATGCTGTTAATCATGGGGATGTTCATTGACTTCTCTCTATTCTCTGATAGAAAAAACACATTTACAATCAAGCGATTAAACAAAGGAGAAAAAAAACCCGTTAATTAGATCAAGGGCTTAAAGGTGCCAAAAAAGTTGCTCTATAGGGTTTATGAATATTAAATCAGTTGCCTGATTTTAGATGATTTTGTTTTAGATTGAAAAATGCCAAAAATGTATGAATTGCTTTGAATTGGAAATAATGACACGATGTTGTTTGAAGATAAAACGGCTTGGAATAGTCCGAAACAAACTGCAGGCTCGTTGGACAGTGAGCCTGTGTGAGGATATAAATAGACGCCAGACTTCACATGTACAAACACAAACGATTTCACAGGGAGCCAGGGGGGATGCAAAGTGCTAAACTCACCAACACCCATGTGACGTGATGATATTGGTCGTTTTCCTGTCGGGGGAAGATTTAATAAACTCAGAAAAACAAACACGGGCTGTGCGGTGACACGGTTGGTTTGGGTTGAGCACGGTGGCACACACTGGACACATCCTCCTCTAGGAAGGAAGCGGAGTTGTGAAGAAAAAAAAGCACACCCAAAAAAATACACAAACATGGGCCATAGTTGGGTCTCTGTAACCCCGCCGTGAACCCGCGACCTTACCTTCCGACTACTTCCCATTACCTCTGCACGACATCGTAGCCCACATACCGCAGCGCGCACACGCACACGCCGCATTGTATGGCTGCTTGGAAGGGGTGGAGGGGCGCAGCGAGGGAGGCGGTGCGCTGTTCATGGAGGGGTCAAAAGGATGAAAACCACCACGTTCACAGGGCATTTACGAAAAGGCATGGACGCTGGATGCTTTGTGCAGTCAAATGGTAGAGACATTAGTATTTTGCAGCAAACGGATTTTTTTAGTCTGTAAAAACAAATTCTTCCGAGTTGTTCAACATTAAACCGGAAAAGTTACATTTGCTCTCCCCCATCTCCAGACTAAAGATTAAAAGGGTTCGCAGCCGATGAGAAATCAGAACAAAATAGATACAATTCACAAATGAGAAATAATCTGGAAAAGTACTGAGCTTTAACAATTAATAATTCTTTAATAATTCTATATTTTGGGATAACACAACAGCAACCAACCACACCGCAGAACATTACCTGTTATTGGGTAGGCTGTTACTGTGGTATTATAAAAAGACTCGCGTGTACTCAGTATTTCTCAACTGTTAAAAACTCCCTCAGGAGTAGCCTCTGTGGCCATTACAACACATTAGCTGAGGGCTGTGCTGCTTTTAATGGCTTACAATAGACTTGATTACTGTATACATTTCAGGACCTTGTTATGATCTTAAAAAAACGTGTCTTTATCACTGATTGTGTCGGGTAAATCAATATAGGCAGGGAAAGGTCTTACATTGGTCCTGCATTGCTCAACTTTAACCCCGCCACTACAATCTGTGTACAGTGACAATATAGCACATTAAAGTCACTATTTTGGTTCTCCATACAGGCGGGTTGTATACATATATTTTAAATGAATACCCTTCCCCCCCCTCGGAAGTGATTAAGCTGTCTCCTAGATGTTAAAACAACAGGTTAACTGAGTGGACAGGTCGTGGTTGTTTAAGAGGAGAGATGAAGTGCGACAGGAGACACGACGGAGGGCAGATCCACAGCTACAGCTGCCGCACATGAATGTTTGATAAGCGGGCAGGATAATGGCTTCTTAAATCAGTCAAACATAAACATCTCCATCACGCTCTGACATCTGTCTTGCAGAAACTAATAGAGCTGAACCTGAATAATGAATGAGCATTTTCAAAAATAAAGCTGAAAATCTCAATGTGTCATATATAGCAGTACGGACAGGCCAAGTTCGATCGGGTAGTTTTAGTACCTTCACAATATTACAATAGTTATGGTAACTGTGTCGGTGGTGTGCGTGTGAAGGCTGCACAGAAGGGATGGCAGGATACATGCTGGCTTCAATGGTTTCAGCAGAGTGCGTATGAGCCCCATGCGTATGAAAACATTATGGTTTCAATAACAGACAGAGGGTGTACGTGGTGAGCGTATCTAACTTGATACAAACTACAGATACTGTATAAGCCAATCAGCAGCGTGTTGAGGCAAAATACCCCACACATCAAGAAGACGCGATGATTTGGGCTGCAGGATATGTTAAACCCAAAATACTCATTTAGTGGTCTGGTTTGCAAAAACAGGTCAGGAGAAATTTAAGAAACAAAACACTGACGGGCTTTTGTACTCTTTTTAGGCTCAATGGTGTGGATCAAATTAAAAATATTTCTTTGGGTATTTTCACGAATGAGAGTGAAGTTGTGAGTTATTACAGACATAACAGACACATTTATGTCGTTTGGTCCTTTGGTGTACACATTTTTTAAGACTTAAAATGTATTATTTCCACATAGTGATTTTACAAGTATCCGCAGTGATTATAAAAAAAGCTGTTGGAATCTCAGAGGCAACAAAACACAAATCGTAATGAGGGACGATGCAGTATCTGTGGATTCAGGGCAAAATGATTTGAAATACCACCCTATAATAATAATAATAATAATAATTATTATTATTATTATTATTATTATAAAAATATGTTTATAACGTATTGCAACATTTTCAAGCAGTATAATGTAAGCAAGTAGTCGGACACTGATACAACTGTTTATTTAGTGTTTATTAATAGGCTACAGTATTTGTCAAAATTAAAAAAATATACAGTATATATAATAATTTGACATATACATGATATCTAGTTGCACTAGATCGTAATTCATTTTGTTTTTTACACCAGATGATAGTAAAGTTGTTGATAGACACATCAATAAATACCTCACTAAATCTACTTATAACATTTAAATTAATTATTTGTTATGTTTATAAACTGGTTATGGACGAAACAGACTTAAAGTGTTATAATAATAATACTGTGCCTCAAAATCTATAATCTATAGGATCTAATAGGCTCTAAAAGAATGGCCTATAGGCCTATCCATGCTGCTAATTGCTATTTTTAAAGCTATGTCCAATACCACAGACAGCTCACAAACTGCTGCCTGTAGACATAATTTCCTCACAGCACTTGATTTTGTGGGGACCTGCTGTATGGTTCAAACTGCTGTTGACCTGTTGCACCTTTTCCTTTCGTGCCCTTGAGCCTGAACAGCAGTGCAATCCACCCTCACCCTTTCTCTTTCTCCCTCTCACCCAGACGTCCGCTATTGATCTGGCAAGCTAAACGCAGATGTGTGACACAAATCAGATTGGACGGGCACTGCTCACCCGTGAGTAACCGGCTCCTCGGCCGCCATATCCCTCTGGTATTATCCTGTAAACTAATATCCAGTTATTGGACGATTAGTTCCGGTCCTCACCTCTGGTTGGCTACTGAGTCGGAGCCACTGTGGTGAGCTCCATAAAGACACACCTGAGATTTTCTAAATATACATGCACTAGTGGCATCAATCTGTTGCCAAGCAACCACTGTGTATACCAGATGTTGAAAGCAATAATCCACGGAGCGCAGAGCTTTGTATTAACCATACTGCGCTATACCGCAAAACAACGACATGGAGGGGTTGAAGAATCAAATGCACATTCTTCAGTGGAGAAATCGCAATAATTTCAAACGTAAAGGAGAATTTAGTGAATGGTAAAAAAAACAACTAAAAAAACGTCTATATGTTTATGAACATATCAGAATTTATAAGCAATATTTTAAATGTATAAAAATGCTAAAATTGGATGTAGATAATAAATATACATATTAAAGATAGAACTTTAATATATTCTAACTGTCTTCGCTATATTTTATAAGATTTGACACTGGCAATGTCAAGAGAACAATGTTTTTGAAGCCTGGATAAATATTCATCTCCATGTGTAGGCGGAAGAGTTAGTTACCCTGAGATTAGTTTGACAAAATCTCTTCAGCAAGTCTAGAAAAGTAGATATAAAAGTTGATTTAACAATTTCAATGACAGTTTGGATGATATCAAAAACAAATCTACATCTAAGACACATCTTCTGACTACAGTATGATAAACCTGCTTTGCCATTGGAGCAGTGAATAACGAGCCTCTGTAACTGCAACTTTTCTTCCACTTTTTCTTTCTTATTTTGTGCAGCCTTCCTGACTGCTCGTGCTCTCTGTGTTGAATTGTTCTCCTGAACAATGATCACAGCCGTGCAACAACAATCCCATGCACACTGAGCGGATATGACACGACCCACCTCTTTTACACTTCATGCCTGTCTCAGACTTGACTTGGGGGTAAACGGGCAATCGAGGGAAGTAATGTCAAAATCTGCAGTCAAGGAGGAGTAGAGACACACACACACACACACACACACACACACACACACACAGAAAGAGAGAGAGGGGGGGGGGGGGAAGAGTGAGGTTTTGTTAGTTGCGTGTCATGCAAACACCGCCACAAACAAAATGTGAGACAATGACAGAATCGTGGGACACTGTGACTGTAACCCCCTCTCTCTTTCTCTCTCTCACACACACACACACACACACACACTCGCTATAGGTCTATACATCACTCACATAAGTTTATTACAAACTAAAGCTTTAATGAAATCCGCTGAATGATGGTTGTGCGTGTTGTCAGAGTAATGCATGCTACCCCTCTTTCGATTCGACAATTGTTCATTTAACATAAATTGTGCATATGTATTTTTAGGAAATGTCCTTAATCACCTTTTACCGCTGATGTGCCGTTATGTTTGTCTTATAGCTTTGCAGTTTTTCCCTCCACATACATCCTTATGATCGCCCCTATCACTAGCTTATAAATAAGAGTATATGCCGCCACTTAAATGTTAAAATGGAAAAGGCCAGCTGTGGAGCATGTGATCTGATTCCCTGTTGAAAGGGACTGCGTGGCTAAAGAGTTGAATGGTCTCGACTGTATGCATGCTGTCTGTGATATCCACATGTCTCACATTAGTAAGCTTGGAGAACGATGTGTGCAGCCAGAGTAATTACAGCTTGTCAGTTTCTGTGACACCGGGCTAAAGAGCCATCTCCACAGTCTTTATCTGCATCTAAGAGCTGAAGTTAATCAGCCTTGACAGTCGAGCCCCAAACAGTCCCATTTTACTCGAGAATTTCTATCAACATTTGTGCTGATGTAACTTTGACCATCGTGTTACCGCTCCAGAGTCCCCAGTAAACTTTTAGGCCTTCAGGTAAAGGCGATTGACTGATATTAAAAGGTTAGTTATTGACATAAACTGTAGCGGAGCTGAGGAAAAAGAGATGTTGAGATTTCTTTTTTTTTTCTTGAAATAAAGTCAATGGGGAATTATTGAAGGTGAGCATCATATGTGAAGCTTGGGGCAATGCATCTGATATGCACCTATTACATTTATTTCTCCCTCTCTGTCCCCAAATCAACCTATGGAAGAGTGAACAGAACACATGGCCTCCTCCAGCAACGCTGCTGCTCGGTGTCATGTTGCTGCAGCTCTTTAACACGAGGAACCGGGAGACTGTTCGTTGGCGAAAGAGACAACACAAGGAAATAGGAAAAAAATCGTTTTTGATATGCAGCAGCTATGAGTTGTGAAATGAAACAAACCAAACTGTTCTTCACCTTCTTCTTCTGCTTCTGTCTCTATCATCAGCAGGCGATGAAGCGCCAACAAACACGAATATATTGCCTAGTGTTGGCCGCTTTGCCTCTTGCTGACTGCTATTGGGTGTAGATTTTACAAGCAATAGTAAAGACTGCAAACATTTTGTGTAACAATCGCACTTCTTCAAACTAAAACGCTCTGTCTGTTCATGAGACATTAACGTCTTGGGGCAACAAAATTAAATAATAATTTAGAATATGACAAACAAGTGTTTCCCAAACTGCAAGTTGAGGAGAGACATATTTTGCCTGTATTGTGTACGACAATGGCTCACGTCAAATACAAGAGAAGCAATATTACAAATCTTATATAAATGACATTGTGAAGGAGGATAGAGTGTCGATTCAGAGGGGCCATAAAGTGCACGAGGGTGCATCTTTCAGACCTGGACTCTAGATTAGATTAAATAACGAATCATGTTGGAATGTAGCCTATTTTGATCGCTGCCAAAATTGGGGGAAGCCACCTGTTCCTGAAAAGTTGACATGTGGAGGAAGAGACTAGATGAGCCTAATTGATTTTTAAGTGGTGTCTCTGTGGGTTAGAAAAGTAAGAGGGGATTCCACTTCAGGGATCTGCCAAACTCCTCCAGTTAGTACCTGAATTGAGGGGCATTGATGTGTTGCTGATGCGGCTCAACAAGCCACACTGGGGGCCAGATGAGGGGTGGACAGAGGGGCCAGAGCCCAGGGCTCGGTGCTCTCTGTATGGGGGTGGGGGTGGGGGATTAAGTGAACTTACTTCAGCAGATGCAATAAACTGACATGTCAAGCTAATTCACCAAACAGTAGAAATATCAGGTTTGTGATATGGATCCACTAACACACGCAAACTTCCATTTCAACACATTTGACTTTGCAGTCTGTTAATTTCAAGCGCATTGTGATAACGTGTTAATGGGCCATTATTGGAGAAAAGCGATACCTCGGTCGCTAACGTCACCTTTTTTGTAGACAGTACGATATATGCACCACCCACCTTCACTGGACACACACGTTCACACACGCAAACGCGTGCGCGTGCGCGCAGAGGCATGCACGCATCACTGAGACCGAACCTGCAGAGAAAAAGCAGCTCTCCCTGTGTGAGCGGAAGAAAGGGGGGAGAGGGACGCTGGCTTTCAGCTCCACTCTTCCAGGGTCTCACACACAGGATCCGGGCGCGCGGCTCCATTGAGTACAGGGAGGCTTTTGCGTGGAGGTTCATTAGAAGTAACGAGTTGACACAAGGTAAATCTTAATGTTGGGGCGCCTTTCTCTACCGGCCCGGGGAGGAGCCCTCATTAACTGTCGCTAACAACCCGTGTAAATACACTGATTGGACAGCTCCGATACAAGCTCCCAGCCTTACCAGGAAGTCCCCCTAATGAGACCACACAATAAAAACAATAAAAGACAGGAGAGGGAGAGAGAGAGAGAGAAAGAGAGAGAGAGAGAGAGAGAGAGAGAGAGATGTTAAAAATATCTGTACAAGCTTTGCTCATCATTATGACTCACAAAAAATGTGTATTTTTTATCTTTCATTTCAATTGCAGGCACAGTTGTGTTAAGTGTATGCCTGTACAAACGTACATGGAGGGATGAACTATTGCACACGTGACTGCAAGTGCACGTTGGCAAACGTTTACATCTTTGAAGAAGCCTAACCGACTTCATTGTTAAAGTGCTTGGGGTAATTCAATCAAAGAAATCATTTGTAGATAAACATGCGTAATTTTAACCTTCAAAAGGTTTGAAAAAAACGATATAACAGTGCCACAGCAGCAGTGCCTATACAATTCCACCAATGTTACACATTAGGAGGAGTTTTTGCAGAAACATGTATCAGCTTTGTAAAGCAAAACAGAGTGCCTGAATTTCTCTCTTACATTTGCACTGATTCAGAATTGTACAAAAAGATGTGATGGAAACGGATAAATGATCTTACATTTTTTTTTAGCTTGTAAGGTAAACTGAATTTTAAAAACTATGCCTTTCTTTTAATGACTAACCCTTTATATATTGTTTTACAGTGTATATGCGGTGTCGAGTCTCCGTAGCCTTTTGACCAGCATGGGACAGAGGGAATTTTGCGCCCCGTCCAGACAGTATCGCACATTTGCTGCAAAGCATAGATCTCCCCGACGCTTGGTATAAATAATAGTGGCAAATGAAACAAATTCTAAACTCGACTTTAGTGATCTCAGATAATTGTACTGACCCTTAAAACAAAAACAAAAAACTGAGTGTTGTTTAAAAAAAAAGGATTTCATATACCGCATAAAAAATGTTGCTTACCGAACATCATGGGCAATATCGTTGATGGAAACCGGTGTGCTTGGACAGAACTTACGGGAGCAGGGGTTGTATTTCATGGCTGAGCTTGGAGAAAAAGCAGTGAACCAGTTTCGGGTCCAGTCTCAAGCGCGAACGGTGACAGTCCGTGGACCGGACCCTGCTCACAGCTCTGCAGGGGATGAAGAAGAGCAAGAAGAAAGACCAAGAAAAGGTAACCTCTGTTTAGCAGGGTAAAAAACACCAGTGCTGTAATTCCACATCACTAAAATAAAATTCAGTGGCAATTAAAAGTTCTAATGCGTTCGGAAATAAATGAATTAATGCACGTATACGTTCATGGAAAACTCTAAACAAGCATCCAAGCTTAAACGAATAACGAAAATAGAAAACACGATTGTTGCGGCACATACCCATCATCTCTCCCACGTCTCGCCCATGCGTATTGTTGCTGTGAATCAAGGATGGAGCTGGAGGCGCGCAAGTCTCTCCTGTGTTTGCCAGGGAGGGGTGTGCTGCTTTTTCTGGCCAGCCTCTGCCAAACTGGGGTCAACGAGGGAGCAAAAAATAAAACAAGACCCTTTCTTTGCCTCTTACCTATTACAGTCAACATCTTTTCCTTTTTTCTCTCATCTGGTCCCCTTCTCTCTTTCTCTCTCTCTCTCTCGCTCTCTCTCTCTCTCTCTCTCTCTCTCTTTCTCTCTCTATCCCTCTCACTCTCTATTTTACTCCCGTACATGACGTAACACAATCTTTGTTAATTTGCTATCTTTATCGGCACAGTGATAATGAAAATAACGTTCTAATTGGCAATCAACAAGTACGGTAACATTTTAGATTCAAAGCGCGCTGCGGCTTGAGCGAAATGACAATAACATTTCTTTAAAAGAAACAATAACGTTATTTGTATAAAACTCCTTTAAACAAAGTTTGACTAGGTGCTTTATGGTCAATTAACAGAATAAGGTCACAGAGGAAGATAGACGTTGGCGCAAAGCAGAGCGCTTGGCGCATCCGTCTGTTTGACAAACACATTTCCAGTGTTTCAGCGCATAAAGTGCTTTTTGTGTTGTCGTGCCTGGAGGTTTAGGCTGTAAGTAAACGAAGAAAAAGCTAAATGCCCAATATGCATTCAGAGCTCCTGTCCCCCGCTGCTCGGAACATTCAGCAAATCCTCAGATAAACACACAATTACGGCAGGTGAATAAACTTGTTTGGGGGTGTTAATTACATGCTTAACGTAAACAAAAGCCATGTAAAAGAATGTGAATTACCAGTGGCCTTTTCTTCTCAATCCCCATTCAGGTTTTACATTTCCATCCAGTCTTTTCCAGGAGTGATTTCCGAATTGCCTGCGAGGGGCTACTCCCAAACAAGGCTCCTCCAAATCATAATGCTTGATAGTACCTGCAGCCTTGGCGTGAATCATGATCACCTAAAATGGAACCCAGTCAGGTAGGGAGGGTGCTCGCATAATCGGATTAATGCACTTTTAAGTTAATGTTGGGGTCGTGCTTGCAAGCATGTGCGTGCGCGCGAGTGTGTCAGAGTGAGATACAGGAAGAAGATGCGCTGGTAGTGGCGGGGTTAGTTTTAACACCAGCATGAAAATACCAGCCTTTGCTTCCAGTCAGAAGAGCTTTCCAACGGGACGAACTCAAGTGCCACTTTGTGTAGCAGTGCGGTGGGCAGGATTCATCCTGTATACATATCGACTCCCCTCACATCCCCACAAAAACACGCGCATACAATCCCAAAAGACGCGCACCCATCGCCTGACCCTGCGACAAGATCATCGCCGCCCCTGCACTGTATCACACACACCTGCAGTCACAGACACTTGCACAACACGCCTGCACGCACGCACATGCCTGAAATAAAGTGTTCTCTTTTGCCCGGAACACCGACTAGGTAAGGTGCATACACGTACGTTGTTTGACGCTCGCACCAAAAGCTGCTAAAGTAGTAAGAGTAAAGTGAGTCAGATACGTTTGAATTGAGAACATGAACAGGTATAGCTTCATGCATGTCAAGCTGGTCTACTCACTGTCGCTCCAAGCTTGGAATCGGTGGTCTATCTGGCCGGCCCGTAGAATGTGCAAATCTGAGAGAGGGAAGGAAAAGTTTTGAATTCCTCAATGATTTTGTAGAAAGGCGGCTTAGGATCATTATGTCAGCTTTATTGCAGGCGGATTAAGTGGAGTCTAGATGCTACGCCTTGTACACTGCCCTTTCACAATGTGAGCACTGTTCGTGTTAGAGTGAACTCACACTATTTTAACACCCTATAAGCCCTGTCTAAATATGAAGCCGTTTTAGCCATTAACATGAAAATCACACCACCGGGGCTACCGCTATAAGCCGAATCCTGTGACTGTATGTGGACAATGATCATGTTCTTACCACCAGATCAAATACATGAGAACTGCTTTTATGTCCCCAAGAAGCTTTAATGTTACCATTTGGTTAAAATTGCAATGCGAATGGATTTGATTAGAGGGCTGTATTATCAAAAACAACGACAACAACAACAATAACAATAACGACAAACTGGTGTCATTAAAGGGCGATGGCGTTGGCAAATTTCGAACTAAAACGCCATGATCTCTGTTTAATCAACACAACGCTGCGCATCGATATTCATTTGGAACAATACATTTTGTTGGTTTGAGAGGTGGCAGCGGGCAGGGGGCCAGGGCTGCGCCCAGCGTCCCAGAGGCGAGGCCGGGGACAGCATGGAGGGGGAGCGGCATCACACTGCAGTCTAGACCCGGACCAGCACCCAACACACACACCAGCGAGCCCGAGTAGTCTTTTTTAAGACGGCAGGTCCAGGGGAAAATCCAAAAGATTATAGGACTCTGTAATAATAATAATAACAATAATTATAATAATAATAATAATAAGGACTCTGTCATCTTTTAGAAAGCAAGAACATGATAATATATATGAAAAGCGAGAAAAAAAACAGAAGACCCTAATGTCTTCATTTTCCTCGCAAAAGGAAAAACAATAATAATGGATAGATACAAAAAACTTAAAAGTTACTACAAGGCGACTTCAAGAAAAACTACGAAAGTGCAAATGGACCCGCTTCTATTCAAAACGTGTATTCCCGTGTTGTAGTCATTGGTTGTCCATTTGTCACCCATTTAAAGCTCCCTCTGCCTCCCTCCCTCCCTTCCCGTCTCTGCTAAGCATCTCCAGTCTACATATCTTCTTTAGCTTTAACGAGCCTCGTTAAGATCGCAATAATATTCCACCCTCTAATTGCTCATTCCATTCACCAGATAGGCGAGCATTGGCTTGTGCCCGATGCGCGCGGTGCGGTGGGAGGGTTGCTGTGGAGATCGGAGACTCTGATAACCCCCCGTGCGTGCTGCACAAGTGGTGAAAGCCTTGCGTTACGTACTGGCTAATGATTGGCACGCTTGACAGTGATTGGCAGGGCTGCCATGACAACGCTACAACGACACCAAGAAGACCAATAGAAAAGGGAAACAAAATGTTTCAATGCTACACTCAACGGCGGATTTAGGGGGGAGATATTATGAGGCTGGTGTCATTAGGCGATAGCCATTGAATCATTCAATCTTTTTTACTTGCCGAATTTTTTCGGTTTTTCCTTTTTCTCGATAATTTTCCTTCTCTCTCAGGTCATTTCCATGGTTTTCAGATCCCCTTTAGAGCTTTATCCCTCCCATTTCTTCCTGCCAAACTTCGCTGATCGCCCTCTGCTCCTGGCGAACAGCGCTCCCACCACCAGGTCGCCAGAAGACTTGTCCATGTTTCAGCTACCGACCCTCAACTTCTCCCCGGAGCAGGTGGCGAGCGTCTGTGAGACGCTGGAGGAGACCGGGGACATCGAACGGCTGGGCCGCTTCCTCTGGTCCCTGCCTGTGGCTCCGGGAGCGTGCGAGGCGATCAACAAGCACGAGTCCATTCTGCGCGCCCGGGCCGTGGTGGCGTTCCACACGGGGAATTTCAGAGACCTCTACCACATCCTGGAGAACCACAAGTTCACCAAGGACTCGCACGGCAAACTGCAGGCCATGTGGCTGGAAGCACACTACCAGGAGGCCGAGAAACTCCGCGGTCGTCCCCTCGGACCAGTCGATAAGTACCGAGTGCGGAAGAAGTTTCCGCTGCCTCGGACCATCTGGGACGGCGAGCAGAAGACGCACTGTTTCAAAGAGCGGACACGGAGCCTGCTGAGGGAGTGGTACCTTCAGGACCCATATCCGAACCCCAGCAAGAAAAGGGAACTGGCTCAAGCCACTGGACTCACTCCTACACAGGTCGGAAACTGGTTTAAAAACCGGAGGCAACGAGACAGAGCCGCGGCAGCCAAAAACAGGTTGGTGATTTTGTCCGTCCTGTCAAAACCCTCACCACTCAAGAAGAATGTACGAAAGTTTGTCTAAAATGCATAAATTCAACAGAATAAGAGGATGTTTCATTTAACATGCTGGCGGAGATAGGCTGTCTAGGAAAAAGACGAGTCTGTAGCAGGGGGAGGGAGCTGGCTGCGGCGACATTTTTGTCATGAATTGGAATCAGAATAAACATCGCAAACATAATTCACGCTATTTAAATATGTCAAAGTAGGCTATGATTTGAAAATGTGTGAATATATTTGGGTTAAATCCTCTTCTAAAACATTATCGGAAGATAGCATATGCAACTTCATTCAACTTTACAGGTAATTTGCACAGAATAGGGCTGATCTGAAAACAGTAATAGTGGTAAACGCAAGCTTGACGTTCAAATAAGTCACAAAAAATACAATTACAATAATATCGTCACAAACGAGACTGCCGTTCATCTGTAGAAGTGATTGCGTAGTCCTTTCCACATGAAGCCAGCTTGTTTATTTTTTCCTGAAAAGTGAAATTATTGTAATAATGACAAAGTGTGTTAAATGTACATGGATACACACTGGACACACTTCACTTATTTATAGTATAACTATTATTTTCATTACAACAGTAACAGTAACAAAACAAACTGGACTGAAAAAGTCTTTATACCCATTTTGCCAAAATTTAAGTCTATTATGCCTTAATATTATTTTGACATTTTCATGTTATGCAAACAATTTTCAAATATCATTGTTTTTGTAACCTAAACTGTGGATTCATTTATTTAAGATACTTTGGATATGATAGCTACATTTATCATATGCTGTTGTGCATTTATGATTTTAACACCACATGTTACTTGTTGAAAAAGATGATCTCAAACGATAAAATAGATAGTATTGCTATTACTTGAATAAAATGAGCATGGATATTAAAAAGCATTCGCAGACAGGCTGTATTCATAACATTAAGTGTGGTATCATTCCAATGAAATGCTATAATTGATTAGAAAATACAGAGAGTATAAGCCATATGAACACTATTCTAATCTTTTTGCTAAATGAATAGATATATTTCCAGACTGACATTTATCCCGCCGTGATGGAGTTATTATCATGAGTGGATTGGAGATAAACATTTAGGATGATTGAAGTAACCTGGATCTCGATGCCACTCATCCATATACTTCCGTCAGACTGAAATACATCTGTGTTAAAGCATCACGACATTTCGCATTTGTATTAGGCTTGGTTTTTATATGAATGAATAATAATAATTTGGTTGCACGAGTGCAGTACCGGGGCTTTATAAGATAAATAAAACTGTGGAGGAATTAAGAAAAAAATAATGAATAAATAATAAATGTAGGCAACCAGAACCAGTATAAAAACACAATAGTTCCAGACTGCTGTTGTAAAGAATACTATCAAACTGCTTTGAGGAAAAACACTAAGTTGGATTTAAAGCTTATTTTTTTCCGTGGTGATATGACACGTCATTTAAATCTCACATTTCTGTTGTGCGTGTTGATCGGGCTTACTTTTGCAGATAAACAGACCACAAGAAACATACAAAAAATCTCATTACATTTCTTCCAACATTTGGTAGTCTAAATAGTGCTTTGTTTTGTTCCCTGAAATCTGGCTATTTGATAAAAGCATGCATGCATGGCTGAGGCCGGCAGGGGGAAAGAAAAGCCAGTTTGAACCCCCTATTTTGCAAGAGGAGGAGGGGAAGGGGCACATTCTCAGGTCTAATTGCCATTTTTCTCTCTCTTTTCCCCCCTTTTTTTTTACCTCCCCTTCCTCGCTTCTTTTCTTCTCCAGGCTCCAGCACCAAGCAATAGGACCGAGCGGTATGAGGTCCCTCTCAGAGGCCGGTCTCACCCCTCACAGCTCGGCAGAGTCGCCATCAACCGCGGCCAGCCCCACCACCAGCGTTTCCAGTATGACAGAGAGAGTTGATACTGGGACGTCCATTCTGTCCGTCACATCCAGTGACTCGGAGTGCGATGTATGATACGGAGTAAAAAAACACACAAAAACAAACAAAAAGAGAAATATTTACAGGGAAATGGACCTGAGAGGAAGAAAAAAAGACTTGTGAAATATCGCGGATGAAAAAAGGACTAAATATTAAAATTAAAAAGAGATAAAAGCACGTCATTCTTTTTCTAATTAAAAGCGCTTTCAAAGGACCCACGCTTCCCCCTCCTCTTCATACCCCCACACCACTACTTGCATGACGTTTTTTACTTTTTATTTTTTTAATTTTGTATTCAGGGAAAATAACCTGAATGCAAGGTTTTCCATCAGGAGCATCGACCAGAGGGAATAAAAACAGATCGTCTTGGTGTCTCGTCGCCCAACCCCCCCCCCCCCCCATCCGTTTTTAGTCCAAGTGATAATGATGACGGTGAAGCAGCCGCCATGCAGACAAGATGCAATCCTGTTTTTACTTTGTGTTCATCAGACAATCATTTTAAGTCGTACGCACCTTTTTAAATTCATCGCTGTAACTGCCTGTGTGGGGTATATGGTCAAAAAATGTCGAACGGAATCGTTTATGACTGTATCAGATTTTTATTTTCAAAATTTTATATTGAATTATGTATATCTCAAATAATGCGATCATTCTCCCGGTCTGTAATATACGTGTAGAAATATGCTTGTACATAATTATTGCTCTGTCCCATCTCATCCTCTTTTCTATCCCTTCCTCACTTTTCTTGACTTGGTGTTCCTACATAAAATATTTGTCAAAACTTACAACTGAAGTGCTCTAGGCGTTTTTGTTGCTGATGACAACATTTGTGTTGATAATGACAGATGCAACAAGTAAAAAAAAGAAGAAAAAGTTAACCTTATTACAACATTTATTCAAGCCTACAGGCTGACCCCTCGTGTCCTCTTTGCCGCAGGGTCACACAAAGCACTTATTTACATTGTCCATTTTCAATGTTTCTCTCTTATGTGGTTACGATGTTAATTTGCCATGCAGTTCTAAATCAAATACAGTATTCAATTTGCTATATCTCTTTGCATCATGTCTGTGTCTCCACCCGAGGAGTGGCTAAACGCATGTTCATATTGGGCCATTAATGGATTGTGGAGGCATCAATGCTCATCATGGCTTATGCCATTTATAGTTTTATTTTGGGAGTTAACTCAGGCTTAAAATATTATATATCCTACTTTTGTGAATTGTTGTGTATTTTAAGGGGGCAAAATTAATGCTTTAATTACAATGTTATAGATTTTATTGTGAAGTTATATTTTACCCCATTCTTTTTATCATTACGCCCGTGGTTCAAACCCATGTGATGTGGGTAAAATCGCTATTTGACTGCCTCAAATTTTGGCAAATGTCATCGCCATGCAGCTCTTAAATTGTGAGTGCTCTTTCCCCTTTTGTTTACCGTTGCCAGTGAATACAGAAATTAAGTAAACGCGCCATTAAATGGGCTAATCACGATGGGACTCCTCCCCTGTCCCAATCTCCCATTGTGGTCCATTGAAAAGAGCTTTTCTTCCACGGACGACAACCATTTCCCCTCAGAAAAGGGCTTTCTCTCCTTCAGTCCCGTTCCACCTAAATCCCCAACCAATTATAAGACTAGGGCAGATTTGCTTTAGGACAGTTGCAGGAGCTATAGTTTTGGTGGAAACACTTGCGCAAAGATTTCTGCTTCCGAGAAGCAGTGCCGAGGATCTCCCCTTGTAAACATGGCCCTTTATCAACTGCTGGCAACTATTTAATACACATCGAGGCTCTATGTGAATTGCAGTCATGTCTTTTGCAACAGAAAGTAGGACAGGCGCCGCTGTTCGGTTCAGGGGGACTGCAGGATTGTTAGTAAGTGGAAACCGGAGTGAAAGACACAGCGGCGACCTACGTAGCGCCAACATGACAGATTTGTCTCTGATTTTCAGAAGGCACCTGCAACTGAAACGGTGCCGTGTCAATTTCCTTTAGGCCTGCTGTGCTGACAGGAGTGAATAAGATGTTTGGATTATTTCCCAGGGTGTTTGGCAATTTAATAATAAGTCTGTACGCCTAAATATGATTGTGTGCAGTGAGGTTGTAATGGGACATTTAACATTTAGAATACAGACCTGGAAACAAACCAGTATTCAAAATGAGATTGTTTTCACTCGTCAATGGAATGGTTGCTAAGTTATAAACAAAGAAGGCCATGCTTACGGGCGAGGAAAAAGCGAAACATTAGCGCACAAAAGTTGTCATGTAAATTATTTATTTTATTGTCATAAAATTAAATTATATCTGTTGAATCTGAGCTGAACAACAAAAGTTGAAGTGTTTATATTGTACACTTGTACACTTGATGTAGATACTTTATGTCCCATTTTCTGCATGAATGTTACAAGTCTCCAATAAGCTATCTGCATGCATATGCCCCCCCCCCCCATACCTATAAAAACACAAAAACAAGTGTGCCAAAATCTTCAGCCATATGACTCAATAGGGCTGTGATCCCGAAATAGCCAAGGCCACGAGGCAGTCTAACACAACGATCAGCTCCCTGCATTGCTGAGAAAAAAACATTTCCCGCCGAACAGATTGTATTTACATTTACTCAATTGACAGACGCCTTTATACAAGGCGACATGCAAATGAGGGAGTACAGTACAGTAGGAGACCCCGAAGTACACACTAAGCGATAAATCTATTCAGCAGGACAAAATGTAGGTAGTGTGGTAAGATAAAGAAGTGCACCGCAGGTGCACAGTAAGTGCAACTGACGCATGTTAGGGCATTAGCGGTGTCGGAAGAGTGAGTTTCCAAGGAGTTCTTGAAGATATAGAGGAACGACCCGGTGTCCCACTATAGGGAACCCCACAACAGCAACCGTCTGGACTGTGATTGCCCTGTGTGCTGGGTTGGCGACGATGTTCCTTGGAGGGACGCAGTGGCAGTCGATTGCAGACGAAGTACATCTGTATCATATTTTCCACCCAATACGGGTCTTAAATCGGCCTACCAGGGACAGATAGACGCTATCAACCATGGCACCGCCGCACCAGACCGTTATCATACACCCCCACCTCTCCATTTACGCACTCCACAAATTTTATTTGCTGTGACAAGTCCCGACTATGATTGAGATTGAATTAATCGTAAACTGAAGAGCATTTTATCGGCAAAGGAGGACACGGGGATTAGGGCTATATCTGTGTGATGGAGCCACAGATAGGAACTCATGAATACAAAACAGGCGCGGAATGGGCTTCATTTGAGCAAAGCTACGTTCATTAAAACCAAATCTCTGGAAATATGTAAACATGCAGATATAAATTTAACTCACTAGAGGAACAGCAGATAACAAATAACAAAGTTTTATTTAAAAATGAATTAAAATGTCAGCTAAAGATACAATCTTTGCAGTCGCTTTTTACACAATTCCAAGCCTCCGTTGTGCTTGCACTTCATAACAAATTGATTCCCATATGGGCAACACCAAACCATGGTTTAAAGAAGCAGAAGGTATTCCAGGCGAGGATATGATACCGGAGACACATACTGAAGTCAATACTAATTTAATATCCCAATGATTTCACATCAAAGTAACCACGTAAATGAAAAGCATGAAAACAGGTACGTGATTGTCCTTGGTGTTAACATATGTAGGCCAGAGTGGCAAAAAGTGCTGGAAGTGTGAGTCTATCTGTTGCTGGCTGGGGTCATTAACAGTGGGGGAGCTCTTGTTCGTGATCTGTCAACTCAAATATGGATCACAAGACAAAGGAACTTAGCGAGGAGTAATCTGTGTGTGTGATACTTTCATGAGAGTAAACGAGAATGTGAGACAAGTGCGATAACCATGGAGACTCACATGTTTATGCTGGGTTTTTTGCCTTTCTGAAGTTGTTCCTTATTTATCTGTGCAAGTGTGTCAAACGAGATATGCATGCAGCATCAAGCTGGACGTCAAAAACCCAAGTTTTGTATGCCTCTTATATTTAAAGTGCAGAAAGGAGGAGAAAAGGACGAAGGAAGCCTCTCCCGAAAATATAACTCATTTGCGTTGATAGGTGTTTGCGTCGTAATGATCCGTTCAAAGGTCATAGTTTATTTACTATTCCCTAACCACAACATCGCGAATTACGGAGTTAATGCAGTGTCAGTCGAACAGGAAGAAGGAGTGGGGCTATTAGGTTGGAGTATAGTGGTGAGAAATACTTGCCCTGCCCTTTTTTCTTCTCGGATTTCACCGGTTAACTGAACACAACTTTCCTATTGATGTGTATTCATGCAGCACCCGAAGTTCCCTATAGCCCTCACCAGCCCGGTTGTCAGTGCATGAGCGGGACCCTTTGGACTAAACTTCCTTCAGCAGACAGGACACAGGGCTGCGGCATTCCTCTTGACGTGTACTATAAGTTATATGAACATCACCGGCAATTCTGTGTTTTTACACGGAGAGCTACACACAACCACTCCTAAAGGCCCAAAACAACCGTGTCCGCATTCATTACAAATTAAATCCATCTAAGCATCACCATTAAATCACATCTGCAACACAGTCTAGAGTAAAGCAAATAGATAGAGTTCTTTTTACGTTTGTAATATTAAAGAGGCAAGGTGAATTTTAAAAAAGAGATATACACCAATAAACGCTTTTATTGAAATGGCTAATGGCTCAGATAGATTCTACTGTATAATCTTGTGTAGCTGCAAGAAGGTAAATGTCGTCAGATGTGTGACATCCGGACTTTTTCCTCTAATTTCGATTTTGTGTCCGTGACAAAGGTGTGTGAATTATGCGATTTTACCAGTGTCAGCCGCCACGCACCTGTATGTAACTTGGAGGTCGCACAAGGCGGGAGGCAGTGGCACAAGATCAGCGTCGTATAAGCTTTCATTAGCCTATATGCAGGCTTCCGTATCGGCAGATGGGATCATTCTTCATTGTCAGGTTGGGAGGTGTGTGTGTGTGTGGTGGGGTGTGTGTCAAGAAATACTTCAGTCTAATGCTCATTAGTGTAGACTGCCATTGCAGAAAACCTCATCTTTTTAAAACAAGCATAACATGAAAGCAACCCAACACTGGCTTACTCAAGCGAATAACCACCAAGTGCACGCGCGCCAACGCACGCGTATAGCCTCGCACGCACAGCGCCTCTAGAGCCCGTGTGTGTGTGTGTGTGTGTGTGTGTGTTAGGGTAGGGGCTCTTGGTGCAGGCTGTGATCTCTCGCCTACTGCACACCGAGTGGACAGAGGGCTGAGCAGCTTAAGTAGAGCCCGAGCACCTGTGTTTTCTACCGCCGTTCTCAAGCCTTCTTAGCATGGCACAGCACTGGACAGCACTGATGTGTGCGCCGGGGACCCGCGCCGTGAACAAGCAGAGATCGCATACGACAAGTGCCCGGAATAAAAGGGAAGGATGAGGGAGTTTATCTTCGGCATGATGCTACAAAAGATGATTAAACCTGAAATCCTGCTTATGGGTATACTTTTTCAGTCATGTTTTGGTTAAAGATTATTACTGATGGACTTAAACGACTCTTGCAACACGACGTTTTACAATCAAATTAAGGAATCATACCTTATTAATACAAAGGAGGTAATTAAAAGTTACAGCGAATGTAGACGGAAGTGTCTCTAGTGCAATTGTAGTATATACTTTCAAGGACATTTTTTTTTAAAGCAGAAAACTAGCTCTGTAAAAACCGCCATAGTATGTTTCTTAAGTTAAACTCTACAGTCCTATTGCGTCTCATCTCTGCTGTCACTCATTTTAAAAATAGTTCCACATGTTTCCGAGAACACCTTGCTGTTTTTTCATTTGTCAAAAAATCCCCACTCATACTCTTTTCGGACTTGGTGCGTTTTGGCGACTCACCACCTCTTACTTCCACTTCTCCTTCCATGCACTGGTAATTG
The DNA here is from genome assembly GCF_022379125.1 of Scophthalmus maximus. Classification (NCBI taxonomy): domain Eukaryota; kingdom Metazoa; phylum Chordata; class Actinopteri; order Pleuronectiformes; family Scophthalmidae; genus Scophthalmus; species Scophthalmus maximus. The sequence continues at coordinate 25,402,052 of NC_061524.1, forward strand.
TTCCCCAGTCTGATACTGAAGGCTATTGTCTGTCAGCTGGAGCTCCTGCTTGCCCTGGTACAGAAAGCACCGAATGAACCTCTCACACATATACGCCCCTCATCTTTTCTTTAACAATTACATTTTGGGACGTTAAAAAAAAGAAGTTTTTAACCGTTTATTTTTTTGTTTTTTAACTGTTCAAACGTGATTCGGCCTACATTCCCCCAACGCCCATTAAATCTGTACGTCTTAAATGTAAATAAAAATAAATCAGATGGATGAGTTTATTTCTCTAAATTTCCAGTAAAAAAAAAAAATTGGAATAAAGACTCAAGACAGGCTAATTTGGGATAAAAGTAAAACTGAATTGCAACTGAATTGTTTTTAGAAAATTACATTTTAAAAAAAAATCCAAAATCCACCAACAGATTTTGTTTTATACAATTCGCCTCAAAGTGGTGTGTTATATATGATGTTTGGGGCTTTTCTGACGATAAAACCTCGGGAGAAATCACAATGGTATCATGTATCATGGTCTGACCATAAGCATATATGAAGCATATATCAATGATTGGCTCTATATGTGACACACCTAAAAAGCGTCGGCTGAGTAAAGCCTGCCTGGTGACACGCCTCATTTTTGTGCCAATGCACTGAACAAAAGGTCAGCGATTGATTGGTGAAGGGAACTCAAAGCCTGCCAGACTGGAGGCCGAGCAGAGCAGAGCCAAACGTGTTCCTTGATTGCCATCTAGTGGAATATTAGTGGAAAACCATGTCATTTAAAACGGTTCCTCTTACATCTGGTGTCTCGGAAGAGGAAAGTAAAGAGTACCAAATTCCAGATGCTTGACAGTTGTCCTGCTAAAAAGCTTGTTTTATGGCTGCGGCATTAGGCTACAAGTAATTGAAGTTTTCTTATGAGTTACTTTATATGTATTTCATTCATTTCGGCCTGAAACGCGGTGTCTTTTGAAAAGTGTTTGTGCTTGAACGATGTCTCAACACGGTTTCTGCTGATGGAGTGTTTTGTTAGTGGCTTTACTCCACTAGTGAGAGCACGGTTGGGCTACAGCAGAGAGACAACCCATCCCATCAGTGCTCCAACCGAAGCCTGGTCCATGGCCCTCTTCCTTGAGCTCTAGTTCATTTCGGTGTAGGCACGAACATAGGCTACATACACAGGCTTGCACCACAGGGACAACTGCTGGCCAGTTAAGTCATGCTTCCCTCACACATACACATTGTGTATAGCTACTGTACAGGGCACATGCATTAAAGTTTCATTGCATGAAAGTCAAATGATGTTGGAACACTAAACCAGCTTCTCCATTTAGTGCTAGATCAAGGATTCTGATGCCAGAGAGTGTAATGGAACCCCTGATCCCTGGTTAATTTTTCAAAACTGATACCCTGAGTCTGACTGAGGTAGCCAAGGAGCCAAGTGACTGCCTGGTGTGTGTGCGTGTATCTGTGTGTGTGTGTGTGAGAGAGATGGTGGCGAGGGGGAAGGGGGGCGTAATGGTGTCCGCTGGGGCACAGCCTTTTAGAGTTTAACTCCCCTTTTTGGAGAGCAGGGGCAAGGGGGAGGGAGAGGACAGAGAGCAGGCAATGAGAAGGTTTCACTGTAAATGGGCAGTAAAATGCTTCCGGCAACTAGGCCTGAATCCACCATTAAATCATTGCAAGAGATGGGGATGTCAGCATGTTACATGCCATAACCAATAACTTTTTCATTTCCCCCACTTTGTACCCACACATATATCCTAAAATGGTTTCAGCCTGATTTCAGCATTAAATGAGTGTATAAATAACCATTACTGAGGGTCTGAGTAGTCAATTTAAAGTTCCACCAGCTCATTGGTTAGATGGAGCTGAATATCTAATATTCACAGCCTTATTAGCTAATTTAGCCTGGAGGTGAAAAAATGAACCATGGGAGGAATTGATTTGATCTATGTTTTTTAAAGCCTGTGCATTATATAAGTCAAAGGGGCCATGAATATTAATTGCAAGATTAATAAAAAAGTTGAATATACATAAACACAGGCAATAAAGCATGCTGTAGTCTGCATACGATTTGAATGAACATGTCTGCAGCTAAATTATATTTTCCTAATTTAGATTTTCCATTGTTCACTTCCCTCCTCACATATTCAGCTTCATTTATCCAACTGAAAGGTTTTACTTGTTATAGCTGCTCTTGGATGGAGATTAACCATGTGGAAAAAATGGTCAAGGTTTATTGAAATTCCTGTTTCAAATCATCCCTTCACATCCATTGTCTATGAGTGCATTTACTTTACAGTTTCATGTAAGATGTAGCTTACTAGTTAATAACTGAGCTCCAGAGGCCCTCAGCTGAGGCTAGTAGTTTTGTCCGACCACTTTTTCTATTTTTAATATGTTCCTGTACATGAGTTGGTCGTGGAGTATCTTTAAAGCGCCTCTTTTAAAACGGCCCCTGTCCCGAGGTAGCCTCCAAAACACATGCATTATTTAAGCATGCACCAGCCTTGTCCTCCACACTCCCGTTACTCGGTCCAGTTCAGCAAGCAGCTGCAGTTGCACAGCTCCCACAAGAGCCTGGCGGGGAGAAATAAAACATGGCCTGAGTGTTCAGAGCTCAGAGACAAGATGTATGACTATGAAGATGGAGAAAGGGAAAGCAGTTACAGGTCAAAACATTGAATATCCCTCACAAGTTACCATTGGTACTGAAGTTGAGACGTCTTTATTTTGTTATAAGAAGTTATTTGAAGCTATTTTTTTGAAGTAATTTACTCTGGTAGGGTAAAAACAATTAAACAGACACATCAGTGAACTGAATCTATGTATTAATTAATGATATTAATTTACTAAATTACCAAAGTAAAGTATTAAGTAAAATTACACACACACACGCACGCACGCACACACACACACACAACAACCAACTCTCATTCCCCAAAGCACACACACAAACATGGTCACACCAAGAACAGACACCACTGAGTTGAGCCAGTTCTGCTGTTATTCAGTTATGATAGTCATTTATCTTCTTCAAGAGGGGAGGGGGAGAACAGGCCATGGGTGTGATGAGTCTTTTGTGATGCAGATGGCTTGGTGACGGTTGGTGTAGATGTCACTGAACATGAAGTATGTTACACTGCCATCTAGTGATCTATAAAAGGTGATCTATAACTCGCACCTGAAAAAAATCATGTTTTTACCAGATTGCAAACCTTTATATACTGAAATAATTCACTAACTTTATTTTATATAATTCATTCATAACAAATCGAAGGACTGTTTGACTGAGGATAGCTTTTTCAGCATGCTGACATTTGTGAAAGTTTTGCAGAAATCAGCATGTAACTTCCCAATTATCAGCCTACTGCCGTGTTACTGAGAAACACGACAGAACAAATTATTAATTGAAATTAAGTTCATATTGAATTTGGTACTGTTGGGGCAAGGATATTGAAGGGAAAAAATCCCAAAAATTAAATAATGAATGAATGGCTAATGGTGATTTCATTATGAGCCCAATAACTTTTTATCAAAGGAGATATTTTTAGTGGGCTGAATTTGATGATTATTATTCTGCCATTATAGCATGATTGTCAACAGAAATACAGGAATCAGTTTGTAGCACAATTTAAAGACAAATGTGATTCATTGACATTGTTAGCTAGTATTGTGATGTCACATGGCTATATATTAATATACAGTCCTACAGTCAGTACCCATTTGAATATCAAATTAAACGTCATAGGGTTTATTAAACACCATAATAAAAAACTCGCCTGCAATCGTTATATATAATATTCTTTCACAAATACCTCCACTTTGCCTTTGAGCTAGGCACCCTCATCCCATATTCTCCACATTCATTCTAGCTATAAATAGCAATACATTTCAGGACTCAGGAATTATTTTCATCTTTGCCTTAATGTTCTTTAATCACAAGTCATGCCATAACAAAAGAGCTGTCTTCCTTTATCCACAAGGGGTCATCACAAGCTCAAGTTTAAAAAAAATTCCATTTAATTCATGAAATGATAAGATAGAAGCAAAATAATAACAATAAAAATAATAATAATAATAACTGAAAGAAAATATTCAAAAGAGTATCTCTCATAAAGAATGTTTCACATGTAAAACTATTGTATATACTGTTCAATTGTACACAGCCTTTTCTGTTTTTCTATGCAAGCTACTGATGGTATTCATTGCTGCCAGTTCCATTCTAGGTACATGTGTGAAGTCAATCGGCAATACATTAAAAATGGTATATACAGAAGCTTTAAGGTCACTGACACATACCCCCTCCTTTAAGCCTGCCTCTCATTGAGTAGTGAAATTATACCCATGGCATGTTTTCTGCATTTCTCACTACAAATTGCTTTGGCTGAAAACCAGGAGCATTTGAAATGCAGTGGAGAAGCTAATCAAGCAGCAAGTGAATGTCAACAAAGCAAAAGAAACTTAAAGCAGTTGCCACTGCTGTGAGTGGAAAAAAGAAAAGAAAAAAACAGGACAGCTTTGAAACTAGTCTAGTGTAAGTCATCAGGAGGAATGAGACAGATGGGAGGACTGAGAGGAGAGAGCAGTAGCTATTTCTTTTGTGTCATTTTTCATGGTCACTTAAAGTAATATGAGAACACACAAACTGAACAAGAATTTGAAAGACATGTATGATTATTGTACTGACATAACCACAATTAATAATGTATCAGTTATCATGTCACCACATCCCTTTCAATCCCCCAGACATGCACATTTTTTCCGTCTCTCCAGGATTATCAGTCTGCTCTGAGAAGCAACAACACATCGTACACATGAGGTATTTCTGCAGGTGACTTTTTCTCCCTTAATTCGGCTTGACCCAGGATTAATTGTACATAGGGTATAAATGTACCTGGGTCAGCTTTCTTTAACAGGACAAAAGTGACAAAATCTGAAAGTGCTCTAATTGTCCTTTGGCTCAGACTGGGTGTAAGATGTATGAATTTAGAGGCAATCTGTGTCACCTTTTCGGTTATTTGTTTATAATAACATGCAGTTACACTTACTGATCACTATGTGAAAGCAGTGTTTAGCTCAAACAGGGCATGTCAGTGTTTTGCTGCCTTCCGGTTAATTATGGAGAAAACAAAATACTACAAATCTACACCCTACTAAGTGGAATGAATACAATGTGGCCGAGTGTGTTCGTTAGGAATGTGAGGGGAAGTTTATGGTTTCATGGGCATCTATATCTCAAGTCACTTGGTGTTTATTGTTGACACATCATCATATAAATGGGTTCATGTTTATGTTTAGCAGACATTCATTACTATCATTATTTTACATTTTTGTTGGTATGGTTACAACATTTGCATCTCTGGTGCAGGGAATGTATGTAAAAGGCCACAAGTCACAAGAGCTTGCTTCATTTCCTTCTTTTTTTTTCTTCTTTTTTTTTCTTTCGAGATGACTTTTACGAGACGACAGAGGATTAGAGGGTGATAAAAGGAATATTTTTTCATCTGACCAAGTGGCCATACTGTTATTGGCCATCTGACTGTGATGGGTATTAAACTTATAAGCCTACAATGTACCTTTAATGAAAACATTGAGCCCTCTTTCATTTTTCAGCCAAATACCAACATTAAATTGTGCTCACTGTGTGCTGAGACAGCGGTCTGGCAGGTTGAACCCGTTAGTGTGTTTAGCTAGAAACAGATGAAAGACCATGCACTGTAAACACTAAGACAGACAGGCCTAGTGTGCACAACCAACACTAATACTGATTGATCAAAGTTCCCTTCATCCAATCCAGAGCTGAGGCAGACAAACCCAGAGAGGGATATGGATTTGTTTTATAACCTTCCATTCCTTAAACCACAAATAGATATTAAATTAAGTTGTGTAATGGTGTTAAAGGTATTTTCCCTCTCTCATTATTATATGAGTACTACGACCCCTTTCCATTAAATACTGAGAGAACATTTAGAACAAGAAAACAAAAATAAATCAAGTTCACAATTTCTAATTGAATCTAATTCAATTCAATTTTATTTGTATAGCGCCAAATCACAACATACATTTGTTTACATAGTAAGGTTGGGACCCCAAAAATATTACAGAGAAAACCAACAGCTCCCACAATGGGCAGCACTGGGGTGAGAGGAGAGAGATGGGGGAGAGAGGAGACACATATATGCAATGTTATTATTATTATTATGATGATGATGATGATGATGATGATGATGATGATGATGATGATGATGATAACTATCAATGCCATTGCTGTGCCAACAACATATTTGAATCCTATGTGACATGTAATGTAAATGCATACATACATATATATACATGGGGGCATTCATTAATTAGGACTTTGTGTTATAATCCCTGAAGCCGAGATGGTTCACATTGGTTGGGGTGCAATGCAATGTATGCATAACAGGATTGCAACAGGATAACAGAATTGCAACATCGAAACCACGACTAAAAAGTAATTACAAACTATATATAAAATAAAGCTGAATTGGAGAAGAAAGTCACATTATGTTGTGAAATATCTGCCAGCTGCATTCATGGTAATAATGTGCAGTGTTTATGGAAAGGGAGGAGGAATATAATAAGTGTGCAAGAAAAAGGTTGGAATTGGTTCTTATGCAAATGCTGTTATCTTTTTTTTTATCAAACCTACCAAATGAGTCTGAAGTAATTTTTTATAGCATCCACAACTTGTTATCTGATAATGACACTGCTCATCTCAGGACCCACTGACAGCAAAAACCCCTCTTCACTACCATTCTGGCGTCACATCATTAAGTGCTTTGATACAAAATAAACAAAGCAAATATCAGATGATGAGTAACTAGAGTATCAACAGTTTAAATGTAGCTCTATATCCGTACAACAGAGAGATCAGTTGTCAACTGTTCATTAATGCAAAAACATATAAACTTCCAAAGGAAGCTAAACTTAGTACTTCAAAGATTTAGTGATTTTCATGGTACTAAAAGCCATTTAAAGTAAAAGTCTAGTAATTTGTGTAGGAAAACTATTTGATGTTAACAGGAGTGTTTCCTGTATCAAAGAAATAAAAATCGTTATTTAATCATGTTTATATTTGAAATATGCTGTCATAATAACAACAATAGCATTTCATTCATTAAATGGTGAATATCACAATCAGGGAAGATTAAAAACAAACCAACCAAAAATACGAAAAGTAAAAAAACAAAACAAAACAATTGCGTCATAAATGATGCCTCTTCACTTGTGTATGTTACTGTAATATCAGATACTACAGTAATATAAGGGTAACTACACTGATAAATTAACTAATTCTACAACAATTTCTGTGGATGTCACTCTGTACTGCTAGCTAACATCAAGTAAAAGGCTAGATAGGCCGAGCGTGAAATACAGAGGACTATGAAAATCTTGTGCATGATTTAACCTGCCCTCTGGCATTCAGAGTGAACACCCAGTGAAAGCATAAAGAACAGTGTAGTTAATCTTTACGGTGGACAGATTTAATGGAACGGTGTCAAGTGACAATAGCTGGAAAAGCCATTGGAGTGAACTTAATGCGATCAGAATGGCCCGTGTCTGTCTCCCATCTAGGAATTTACAGTAGGGGGGAAAAGAGCAGGTGATCCTTTCTCAACCCCACTTATAGCACACACACATACAGACACACACACACACACAAACACTCACCCACACACACACACACACAGAAACACACACACACACACACACACACACAAATGGTCTTTCCTCTCTGCACATGCTCGAGCACACACTCAAACAATAAACTCTAAATTTCATTGCAAATCCCACAGCATATAAACAGTTAACACACAGTTTGTAACATACTGGAAAGTTGCAAAAAATTAAAGTTGATTCATGCATTCGCAACTATGACTCCCCTGTGGGCAACCACAATCACTAAAGGTTGGTGTTTAAACAGACAACAGTGAATGGCAACACAATAAAATACAGTTGTAATGATTGATAAAAATGTGATCCTTAAAGGAGAAGTTGTAATTGCTCAAAAATACTGTGCATTAATATACATTTGTCCAGCTACAGCATGGTATTTAATAGGGGGACTAAAAATAAAGTCTTACCATATTAATTGCCACTGTTTAAATTAAATGTTAATGTTTCACTCTTACCGAACTATTCATTAGTTGACATGACGTTCCTCGTCGCAGGACTTGGTATGCCAGGTGACCTTTCTTTCAAAAAAGGGAACCTGCATGCTGATGTGTGGTAGTGTGTGTTTTGTAACAGGACGAGTCCAGCACACAGGGAGTCCATTAATGCTCCTACTCCCCCGCCCATCCCTCTCTCTTTCTCTCTCTCTCTCTTTTTTGACCATTCCTAACGGAAGACACCCCCCCCCCATATAAACACACACACACACACACACACACACACATACACACACACATACACACTTACCCAGCCTATAGGCCCCCACTGTGTGATCCTGTTTTATGGGACACACTGTTTTGATGGGAAATCAATGTGCTCATCAATAAACATACTACTGTGTTTGACTTCAAAGTGCCATAGAATTGCACAGAAACCGAAAAGAGGCTTTATATGTGAGACATGCTTATGTTCTGAGAGCAAAATGTGATATTTAATCAATTAACATTATGTTTTACTAGTCAAGCATTTTATTTGTCCCAGTAGATCATGATTTAAAATGTAGAACTGCTTTGTTACAATTTTTTTAATGTAAACAACAATTAAAAACATCTGAAAACAATTATATCTGGTTGATGCATTGCTGTATAATACCTGCAGATCAGGATAACAGGTCCCCAGCCTGTTGATGTACTTAGATTGGCTTTGACTTCAAACTTTTAATTTTACTCTGGGGCTGTGTCTGAGTCTTCTCCATGGTTCTTCGCTTGGATATGTGCACAGCTTCATCTATTCATGTATCCGTGAAAACACAAAATATATTATAGTCAGGTCCAGGCCAAAACTCCCCCAGCCCAGCAGGCGTTTGCCACCATACTTTGAGGATTTTATTTTTAATAGACGAATCACAATGAAACTTTAAAATTATTTGTACAAGATATGTAATTACATTCAAAAATGAAATGAAATTCTTTGTCAACAATTATACATTCTATATGCATTATGTTTGATGCTAACAAAAAATCACAGTATTTTTTTATCAAATTATTTACGATAGTTAGACTTTGCGCATTCTTGCCTTTTAGAGCAAGACGTTCTCCTCCTCCTGGCAACGCAATTGCAGCTCTTACATTAAATACATTCATGGTTTTTATCAACAAAGAGGAATTTCAGTTTTGAACATGTTATTCCCATTCCACTTGACAGTTCGATCTGTGATGATGAATAGTCTAATTTGACCTACAACCAGAGCAGAGGGAAGAGTTTATCCTTCTCACATTAACTGAAGTTGACATGCAGTTCTTTTCAGACACAGTCAAAGTGAATATGATAAACACATTGCACCAAAGCTCAGGAATTAGTATAAAGCTAAAACTTTTGAAGGTTTGAATCAAGTGATACACGCCTTTTTGTATTGCTCTAGAAACCCACAGGTAAAAGTGAGCATTTCATTAGGGGCAGTGAGCAATTTTGGTGAAAGACGTTTGTTGTTGAATTTTTGACTGCACTGGTCGGGGCCTCGAACCCGCAGCCAGAAAGCCAAAACTTCTGAGTCGTAAGCATCTGTCACTAGCACATCTCCTCCATTTTTTTTTCAAATAGTGGTGATGCAATGAGTTGATATTGTCGTCTGACTCAGTTTCCACCATGCAGTCACATTATAATATCAGTAATGTTATTACCAGCTGTAAAACTAACTTGATAGCACAGCCACAGCCACGAGTCACATGTAGTTCATACTCAGGGCCATCGTTTGTTTCAGAAACATTTAACATTTGCCGTGTACTGCACTATCATCCTCACAGCCACTCAACCTTTAATTTTTATCAATTAACTGGACAATGACTCAGAGCCCAGTCACTTGCTGCATGTTTTGTTTGTAAAATTATTTGGGTTGCTTCTTTAGACCAAAGGATGTCTTATTTTAAATGTCACAGTGGTTTGACAAACCAGTCATTCATTCTGAGTTAAGGCCCTCTCCCTTTCTCTTGGTGGGGTTAAAAAGTTTGACCTATGACCTCCCCGAGGGGGGGTCTAAATAAAAGAGAATTTTCCCTCTGGGATCAATAATGTGTCGCATTATAACCTTTATCAGACATTTCTATGCAACATGTTAAGATCACTTAAGGAGGTCCCAGGTTTAATGAGTGTCTGATACTTTGCATATAATGCTGTTGGATGAAAACCTTGTATCAAATAACTTAAAAGAAGGTTAATTCACTGAGCCAAGACAATATTACAAACTGAGATCACCTATTAAAATAACTTGGAATAGTAAAAAAACTAGCTTACCGTAATTTGTTGGCATCATGATCACTCAATGACAAATTTTAAAATAGTGCTTAAGGTTCCTCTCCTTTGCCCTCCACTCTCCTCTTGCTGTCCTAATAACCCCATGTGGCTACAAGCACCTCTTCCATTTGCAGATGATCTCAAAAGGAAGAACCCCTGCCTCAAGATCTGTGCACAATATACCAAGTTATTGGCAACTTAAAAAATGCCTGTATTTCGATACACCTTACTGTCGTACTCAGGCCAACTCAAAAGATTCTGACAGAAAAATCAATCCTAGATACTAAATTACAGTACATCATCTTATCATCATGGGACTCAACACAAAAACATTTAATTTCCGGAACATCTTCATCCCGCGGGGAACTGACTGTTTGTCGATGATTTTGCGCGAGAAACCACGACAAGTTCGCACCTGTCTAACTGTTGAACCAGCCTCCTCTGCTGCTTTTACAGGCTCATTATGCCCATAAACCAGCTGGCAGAATCAAATGAAAACCAGTGCGCCTCATTATGGCCCTTTCCTTCTAAGCCACTGGCGGAGTTACTCAACCTTCTCTCCCCGAAAATCGTTCAATAGCGACCCTGCGTGTGCACACACGGCGCTCTCGCAATCTTCACAATCCAAGACTTCTGGGAAACAAGGGAGTATAAGCACGAGGAAACGACAATCACAGCTGTGAGGTCACAGTGATGGTTTGGTGAGAGATCGAGCACTCTGTCTCCCCACGACACGAGCCGCGGGAGCAGGCTTGTTTTGCGTGGACCCACATGCAATGAGGTCCTCCTTCATTAAATGTGGGCCTTGATCTGCACGTGTAATTTACCTCATATGCGTCAGGAACAGGGACGTACACAAGAAGGTGCGACTAATCCTTCGCATTTTCATTCAGGAGGGAGACCGTTCAAACACTCCTTGTGTGGACTTTTCATATTTACTTTCCCGTTCGAGCCGCCTGGGCCCAAAAGACAATTCATTACTCGAACATGATATTCATCATTTCATCATGCACTGAGCATTTCTCTCTCTCTCTCTCTCTGCCCCCATGTATTTACTTTACGTGTCAAAACTTTGTGTTTGTTCTCTCCCCCAGCAGAACTCTCTGACTCCGGAGCTGTTGTTGTAATAATAATAATAATAATAATAATAATAATAATTATTATTATTATTATTATTATTATTATTATTATTATTATTATTATTAGTAGTAGTAGTAGTAGTAGTAGTAGTATTGTCCTGTATTAATCATCAGCAAACTGTGATTGTTTTTATTATTATCGTTGTTGCTATTATTATTATTAACAACATCATTTAATCTATAACAGTTACAGTATTGTCATTATAAGAATCAGTCGTACAGAGTTTAAACTACAGTTATACAAATGTTCCATGGTCTCTCTGTCTTCCCTCTATGCCCACCTCTCCCTTTCTCCCCCATTTCTCTCCTCTCACCAACCGGTCAGGCAGATGTTCCGCCCACATCTGAATCCGGTTCTGCTAGAAATGTCTTCCTGTTAAAAGGGAGGTTTTTTCTCCTCGCCTAGTGCTTGCTGATTGTGGGAACTGTTAGGGTTTCTCTGTCATTATGTGAGGTCTCAACCTCACTATGTAAAGTGCCTTGAGATTATGTGTTGTGATTTGGCGCTATATTTGAATTGAATTGAATGATATCCCATTGCTGTTGCTTCACGTATTAGAAAATACTTCTCCATATGAGAACTAAAGCACCGTCCTTTGGACTATGAAGGGGCAGGCTGCATTTGTAATGTGCTGACATGAAGCCACCTTTATAGTTACCAGTGTTTTACAAATGTGAATATTTGCTTTTTTTCCGCCAAACATTCGGGTTTTACCACTTGCTACGAAATGATTTGAACATATAGAGATGTGGCCCAAGGGGTCCTGATATCAGTAAGCAGTTACTGCATATTAAAGGTTAATCATGAGCGCCGAGCGCACCACCTGGTAGCCTCTCAGAGGGAAGTACCGAAGACACTAATGCAAGGCGGAGGGCTGTCCGAAGGTGTTGCATTGCTGAAGCTGTTCAAACACAGCCTCTTCTTTCAACGCACATTTCCAATTCTGTGTTGTTGTATTTCATTTACCCGTCAAACGTTAACACGCGTTTGTTCGCCTCAGCCGAGCGCCGAGAGACAATGTGTCATCGCTTGAACACCAGGCTTCCCGATTGGAAAAGCAAGTATAGATTTCTCCCAGCATTGCCTGTGGTAGCCACACGACACATACTTCAGTCTCTTGAGTGAAGTTGTTTTTACAAAGTACTGAATTAAGTGTCGACACCCCCCAATGATGACGTAGCTGAATTTTGAATTTAAGTTGACAATCAATACAAAATAAAACTCCAATGTCTATCAATAAAACAACATTCAGAAAGGCAATATTTCGACTTGTATTTAAAACTGTTTCCTTGAATAGACCAAATTCAAATAATGATATTCCCTAATTTATGTTTCTTTTCAGATATACTTCTTCCATTCCCAACTGCAAAGCCAAGGACAAATGACTTGTGGGGAATGGGGTATCCCCTTCAGGACTTCCCTTGCAGCATTTATGACTAGAAGGTATAGATAATCCGGGGATACGGAGCCGTGCACGCCTGCAGTCCGTCCACATTAAGGATAATATCTGATTTCCTAAAGAAGGCACTTGTGTCAAAGGTTAAGAGCCCTTGACTTGACTTATGTATTCCTCTGTTGTCATTAAACAACTGGTGGTTCAATGCATATTCAAAAGCCAGAAGAAATAGTGAAGCATGCTTTAAAATGAACTCTGCCACTGCTTAGAATTATCGCTTTAATATGCAATCGAATTGAAAATAGAATTGGACCTAAAAATCAAATGAATCAAAAGACCAAAGGAATATTTTTGAAATACAGACACACACACACACACACACACACACACACACGCACACGCACAAATAGACAGCGAGGTCATCCGCCGGATATGAACTGTGGAAAAGTACTGGTTTACTGCAAAAATGTCAGGAATCATTCAGAATCAAAGAAATCCTCGAATTTAATCCAAATAGTTATTTTTATTTTATTGTAAAGGGTATATGAAACTATAGTTGAATAGTTTTATGATTCATCATTTATCGCAAAGTTTACATGCAGTATCTTTCCAAATGAAAATGCAAATAATAATAATAATATTTTTAACAATAGTAATAACAACAACAATAATAATAATGATAGTGAAAATAATAATATCAAGAGATAAGGATTACGCATCTTATCACGGCACTTATATGAATCTTGAGATATCATACTCCACCCCCACCCCACCACTCAAAAAAAAGTTTTTGGCTCTCTTGGAAAAACCCAATATGTAAACAAAAGGGCGATGTGGTACCCCTAGGTTCCTATGGTCGATCAACATATCTCCATTCCTAAAGTAACAACGGTAATAAAAACAAGGTTTAAGACATTTTATTGTTATTCTCTTCAACTGTATAACATGTTGCGTTATTACATACCAGTAAAATACGTTTTCTTTTTCTTCTTTTCTTTTCTAAAACGACCTAGATCCACCTCACCTTTCTTTTCCGCACCACCACTGCAAAAAGGATACGTCTTTACAAGTCATATAATCTCAGATGTATCCATCTTTCGAACTCGATTGTACTTACGTGAATTTGAGAAAATGTGTACCAATAGGAGTGAGAGAGTGACGACGGTAATTTATTAGGTATCTTTCGTTAAGTGCTCTGCCTTCACACTTGTTTCGGGAAAATCCTTGAAACAAGCATACATTAAATTTGTGGACGCTTCAAAATGTTATGTACCCACTGGTAGATTTTTTTCCCCATTTGTTTAAAAAAAAATTTGAAGGCTGGATATGAGACTAAAAGATTTGTTAAGGTGGTTGTTTTTACCACCGTACCTTTCCACAAGTGGTTGAAGCTCGCCTCACGTCACCTTTGAAGCTGAATTACTTCGACTAAAAAAAAAAGAAGGGGGGTGGGGCAGTTTATTCAAGTGCCGGTTATTAAGAGCCAAGGTCCACTAGATTAGAAGACATAGGGTTCAGTATTGTGTCATGGTGCAACGAGTGGTGATGATGCACCGAGTCTGCACCGCTCAGTACCGGGATGGCGCTGGGTCCTGGCGGCGGCGCCAGGCCGTGCAAGGATGGTAAACCGGTGTTTGAGCCAAGAAGCAGGGCCGGGCTCGGGGACGTGTGATCCGGCGACCCCGAGGGTGTTTTATCGTCATCCGAGCTCCCCAGTAGTGTTTTATTTCCATTCATGGAAGAAGTCAATGGGTTGTGACTATTGCTGTTGGAATTCTCGTTGTTTTCTCTGCGAATAGAAAACAACGTCACACATTAGACTAATTTGTTTAAGCTACAGACAACAACACTACCAGTCCCAACATACAGCAAGGAAATAAACTAAAGAGAGGCTTTTAAAATATTCAGCCGTGATAAAAACGGAATAGATGAGCATGTGTGCAAAGTCAATTATTAGTAAATGCACATTTGTAACATTGTTTCAAAAAAGTACTAATTATACACACACACACACACACACACGCACACACACAACTACAGCTCTTTCCTCTCGCACAGCTGATGCACCCATACCCCCGTACCTATGTGAAAACAGTTAGTCAGTCATTGAAATAATTAGAGACTATAGTTGACTGTAGCAGCGCTGAGTTATAGTAAATGGCTGTAGTGGGGAACTGTGACCGAGAACAATAAATCCATTTGTGTGTTGAACCTGCATTTGGGTCTGTGTTTATGGCAAATTAATTAAAGCAGAGTGACCTCTGACGCAGAGTGCGTAAACTCTCGGCCTTTTGAAGTATGGATAAATGGCAGGCCTAATTGTTGCTAACCGCGTGCACGTTGCATGGCATGGTTCATATGTTTGCAGTGGGGAGTCAGGCTTTTCTCAGTGGGAAGGCATGATTTACGTGGAGCCTTCAGCCAGAATTAGTGGCCAGAGGGTGAAAGAAGACACCAACCCAGCGAACACCTGACTAAAACACATTTCCAACCTCTCTGCGTGGCTGCCTGTGTAACTTCCAAACTTTGAAATGCACTCCAAATGAAATGTCAACTGGGCTGGTGTGGAAAATATTACCCCACCACACTAGTTACACCGCAAAACAACTTTTAAGCGTGTTCCGAGGTGTTTTCCCCCTTTTCTCTGTGCCCAGGTTAAAAGTTTGTTGCTCTGATCTTGGCCTAATAGTCGAATTTTCTTTTAGTATAAATGTGATTACTAAAAAAATTAAAATGAAGTAAATGCGGCTTTTATACCCCTAGTTATTTGCCTGACGACAACCTTTAATTTTTGGCACCTTTTACGCACGGCCAAAATTATCACAAACATAAAAGTAATTGAGTTTACTAAACTCTGTATGTAAAATTGAATATGAAATGTGCCTGCTTCCAATATAATTTGCCACATGAACATAAAATGACTGCATATCACTGGGTGATTAGTTAGAACATAAAATCTTATTATTTTGATCGATAAAAAATTGCCAGATGTAAATAAGACATTTCTATTGCACAAGCGGACAGTTGTAGCAGTGACTGTTTGTGACTCAAAAAACTGTTTTACTTTAAGTAGGAAGATGTGTGCCTTGTGTTTTGCCCGAAATCATAATAATACAAGGAGCAACACGAACACATTCTGAGAAATGTTGAAGTGTCTTTATCCTACCTTTCCTTTGCCTCTGCCGCACGGTCTCTCTGTCGTCGGTTTTTGAACCAGTTGCTGACTTGCGTGGTGGTGAGTCCCGTGGCTTCGGCCAGCTCTCTTTTCTCCCGCGGAGATGGATAAGGATTGTGAGTGTACCACTCTCGGAGAACGCTCCTACTCTTCTCCTTGAAGCAGTAGCTCGTCTCTTCTCCGTCCCAGATAGAGCGGGGCAGTGGGAACTTTCTCCGGACGCGGTACTTCCCCACGGCTCCGAGCGGTCGGCCTCTCAGCTTCTCTGCCTCGATGTAGTGCGCTTTGAGCCACAGCTGCTGCAGCTTCGGGTGGTTGTGCGGTGAAAACTGGTGGCTCTCCAGGATCTTGTAGAGCTCTCGGAAGTTCCCCCGGTGGAAGGCGACCACGGCTTTCGCTTTGAGGACGCTCTCATTTTTGTGTAGGTGTTCGCACGCAGGGAGGGACCAGAGGAAGCGCCCCAGCCGCTCGATGTTCCCCCCTTGTTGGAGGACTTCGCAGACACACGCCACTTGTTCCTGCGTAAACCCAAACGTGGGGAGCATGGACATGGCGACAAAGTAAACCAATGCAGATTATAGTTTGCCTTACTTCCACGTCCCCCCTCAGTCCCACATTAAATCAAAACGCATTAAGTCCATACGCGACAAGAAAGTCCCCAAAAGAATAGCCTCAAACTTAAACTGACCAGGGATAGGTGATATCCAGCTGCGTATTGAGGAATAAACCCAAGCCCATTCAGCCGTGCAAAACCCCAACTCGTCATAAAGTTGCTACTCCTTCTATCGTCCTCCTCCACCTTTTCTATGCCGTTTCAACATAACCTACTCCCGGAGACCGGGCTCGCTGACTCGTTTTAATAATATTATTCTAAACTGGCAAGACAAGCGATTATATGAACTCTGATTGGTCGGTTATTTGACCCGGGGATGGTGAGGATAAGACAATAGCCTTAGTCAAATTATTTGCCATGGTTACGCTGTCACTCAAAGTAACCTGATATGCTTTGAGGTGGCTCCCTGGCAAAGTCAACCCAATTGTTCCATTCACGAGCAGCCCGCCTACCAATAGAAATGTTGCTCAGATTTTTCTCCTAAAACTGTTTTTTTTTCTCTTTCCCCTTCATTTTGACAGACACATCGGGCAGCCAAAGAGCGCAAAGCTGGGGGAGGGTGGAGAGGGAGAGCAGCGCCGATCCCGCAGCCTGGGGAATGATGGCGCCAGAGCGCACAGCCTGCTGCAATAATTCTTCATGGCCCCGGCAGCTTATCAATCAACGACTGGAATTTTAAAGTTAGTTATCCTTATCTTTTCATACAAGTGAAGTGACTGTCAACTACCGACGAAAAGTGATGTAGCTTTAAATGAAATGTTTGCAAAAATACCCGACCTGCTTTTGCATGAAATAAAAATAAAAGTAGACAAAGATAAATTACACAAATTCTGTCGGTAGCAATGTATGTTTTCTCACCTCTAACATGTATAGAGAAATTTTATTCGCATTCACTTGTCGTTGTAAAAGTTGCATTGGTCTTTTGTAAAAAGGAATTTTGATTAAGAGGGGTTTCCGGTGATTGGAATATGACTCACGCCAGTTATCATTGAAAAATAGATTACATGTCACTGAATTCAAGCAATATTTGATAGCTTTTAATGTAGATTTAAAGAATGTGCGATGAAATATTCACAAATATCTGTCTGTTAGCTGTATTGTTTCCTTTAATTTTATTTTGTCTTGCTTTATTTTATTTTATTTTATTCTGTTTCTTATATTAAGGACTTTTAAAATCTAATCTGGCATAAATATGAACTTCCAGTATGAAGTAGATTTGTTATAATGATTAAATCATATATTTTACTATAATGATTATATTATAATGAGGAGGCTTGTTATGTAAAGCATGTGACAGCAAAGATGATGGATATCTAAATGAGGGGTGAGGCCGTGGCTAGAGGAGCACACAGAATGGCAGACAATATTAGTGTGTGCGGCCGGACTAATGGTGAAATGAAGAGTTCGCTGTGGAGTGTGTTGGACAGGGAACGGAGAAGGAGAGTGTTGCGAGCGACAGGGGAGAAGGAAAACGGAATCAGCCATCACACTAGGTGAGACAAAAATTTCCGTTCTATTTAATACACCGGGCTGACACGCTGTAGGGCAACGGCGGAAGAAGATGAAGTTAGATCATTAAAATCACAAGCAGGATCAGGAGAGAAGATGGGGGGGGGGGGGGGGGGGGGGCGCAAGAGGAGATGTATGAGGAAAAGTGAGAGAATGGATTTTTAGCGATGATTTAGTGAAGATCTGTGAATCACTGAGGAGAATGTGATGAGAGGTACTTGTTGAAAGGATGAGTTCTGCCCTCCAGACTGCAGAGAAAACAGCGTCAGCAGCGCGATGAGCACAAAATGAAAGTAGTTAGATTGTGTTGGGCAGTTGTCGGGTGTGTGGAGACGTGTGTCATTGACTCTTTGGCCAAAGGTTGACCAGCTGCTCAATTTTTATTGCGTCACCACGGGACCTCTTCATTAGAGATACGATTGTCAGTGTACATCTGCACTCAGTGCTATTCGACACTGCCCCCCCAGATAATGGCAGATAATGTACAACATATTAAAGGTTTTGAAATTATTATTATTAATTATTATTATTATTATTATTATTATTATATTGGTTGACATTATCAGGAGTAAAATGATACCCGTATGTCGAGCTGCAGAACTTCATTTAATATTTACAAATATAACTTGCATATAAATGGACGTAGTGTCAAAAGTCAATCCGTCCTCGGCAGATGTCAAAATAATTTGCTCTCAGATGCCAAGAGCAATCTGTCAATATTTTCCCGTTGTATACAACTCTTAGCTGCCTTTGCCTGATGAGCTTTCTATCTAAGCCGCGGCTTTTTTTTATGAATTACAAGTGTAATTATGTTAAGTATAAGTTGGTTTATCACAAGAGATGACGAGTGGAGACGTGTAAGTGGAGCCTGATCTCTGTTTCCGTGTTGTGTTCTCCCTCTGCTTCATACATCGACCTCGGCTTCGCCAGGAGCGCAGTTCTCAGATTATTACGGCATCAGTCCGCGGACCAGGGCTCGCTTCAACTGGACAGTGAGAGAAACAAAGGGAGCGATTTAACCTTACCGTCATTTCATATACGTTTTATTCACACACACACACACACACACACACTCACACACACACACACACACACACACAAATACGACGAAACAGACAAATACATTATACTACTACTGCTATTATTACTACTACTACTAATACTACTACTAGTATCTAATTAAACAATTACAATGCCACTTGTTTAATATCAAGAGTACAATTAAGCCACTTTCTGAATGTAATTTAATCTGTTGACTTTGATTCAGCCAGCTCACAGACACAGGAGTAGGCATGGAGGGTGGAGAAGCGAACGATGAGCGAAAATATGAGCACTTGTAAACACAGTCAGTTTGACATATGTGACATTTTAAACCAAATTCAGATTAAAAAAAAACTTATCACCTCTTTTCATCTAACACTAACACCTAAAGGTCTTTTCCTTCCTGAAAATAGGTGCAACTATTACTCACAGTGGTTGCATAATTTTTCAGCAAGGTTATTTATCGTCTCATTACGTGTCATATCAAAGGCCACTCAGGCATTTTAACGCCTGTTAATCTATAAAAATGACATTGCACGATAAAATAGCACTCTTCCTGGGGCTCTTATTTTGAAACAAACATGTTCCCATATTTCATTTATTTGTGTTTTCCTTACTTTTTGGTAAAGTTCTTCACCTCTGCTTTACATGTGATGAGCTCGTTGTGTTGTGGACCCTAAACCACTAAACTCTTGCTTCGGCTGTTTGTTTTGGATGTTTTTTAAATAAAAGTTTGAGAGCTAATCCCTGCCTGAAGAGACTGTCCCGCTCACCATGGTGGCCAGTTGTGCAACATTTGCTCACTTTTAACACATCTTATAAGGTTGAATTATCTTGGAAATTAGGATATGCTCGAACAAAGCAAATACAAAAAGCAAGTAATTAAAATGTGATTCCAAATATAAAGCATCTTCATTGTATTTGGCTGTTCATGGTCGGTTGTGAATGTGTGCCCTGGCAGTGACAGGGCAAATCAGGGTCCAGTGTCTGGCCCTGACAGTGTTTGTAAACCACTTGTTTCCACTGATCAGTTTGATCAGAATGCTCTGGCTCTGAAACTGTAATTATTAAGCCTGCTGAAGAATGGAGATCACGTTTCCCCTATTAACCGACCCTTATTTTCACAACCTCCCACCGCCACTCTGCACCACGACCTCCACTAATTGAGCTGATTATTGCAAGATGTGTGTTTTTGTCTGTGTTGGAAAGTGCATGTGTAGGGGTGTTGGTATATAGCAGGGTACATTTATGCTGTAAGACTGCTTCATGCACTGACATGAAACAAGCGCAACAAGGGGTTGATGAGTAACATTCTTTCAGACAGACATCCAAATGTTGGGCAGGGAAAGAGAGAAATTATTAAAGCCAGAACCTCAGCGTCTATATGGGTTAAGGGGATGTGAATGAGAGTCTATCCAATTATTGGTTGTTTACATCTATCTTGTTACCCCAGGGGCCAGGGCTATAGAGAGTGGAGAATATTTCACGAAATTCCACTGGCAAGCAGCAGGGAGGGCGAGGATAAAGGGGCGCAGCAGAAGAACGTCTCTGTGTGGTAAGGTGTGTGTATAGGTGGAAGTCTTGTCTTAATTTCCAAAAGGCTCTGACCAGTCGGCAGGTTCATCAGACTGGATGGTTCACATTTCAGGCCCAGTCTGCACAAAACGTAGTAAAAGGTGAGCGGAGCATTACCTTTAGATGATGATCATCACAGGCCAAATACCAGCCTCTAAATTTAAAAATTCTGATAGAATGGCTTGCTGAATGCTCATTTCATGCCTAAAGATTCCATATTAGAGCTTTCCAATTTTCCATGATCTATTAATTTTAATTGGTAAGACTTTATTTTACCAAATAATTTTAGTTTTCCTCGGGTTGGAAAAATCTCAGAGATAAAATTTGATAGCTATCTAGCAATACACTCTCCTGATACCAATATAATGAAATACTGGCTTAACTGTGTGGGCATTGTTATATAAAGATAAATGAATGCTTCGATTAAGTATTATTTTAAAAAATCTGGATTATCATCCCTTGATGAAATCTTTACATTTTCTGATATGAAGAGAACAAATGAAAAGCAACGCAATTAAGTCACAGACTGTGCCCTAATGCAGTTACATTTATCACCCACTAGCAAAAAACACAACACTGCCCATCGATTAGACCACACTTTTTTGGAACAAACCTGCACCCAAAAAGCACTACTACTTAATGAAAATGTGTGCGAGAAAGAGAGTCAGTGAGTGGATGGGTGAGAGAGAGAGTGCAGAGTGCCATGGTAAATTTTTTCCGATCAATCATTCCATTTGATTCTTGTTTATTTTCAGGAGTCACAGGGTCATTTCAGCCGAACACTGAGCCCTTTATGCACTGCCAGGGCGTTTCCCCTCCAACCACTATGACTGAATAGCATACATTCTGCCACATTTGGACAGGAGAGAGGTTCCAGCACTTCCCAGATATTTCACGGCTCCTGACCTTTATGGTGAGGTCCCCTCAGACCTGTCTCTAATCGAACCTGCAGTGTGTAGATATGCAGGTGTATAAGCTTCACACACACTGAATTATGTCAATGCTGTGGGATTGTTCTTAATGACTGCGAACACACTCCAGTATGGAATTTTGTACTATCATCGTCTACAATTTGGCAAATGGTGCACACGGGAAAAGCGTGCAACCTCCCTATGCATGAATTTTCTTTTGAATAGGCTTATGCTGTTAGTGTGAAGTAGTCTTTTTTTAAACCAGTCAGACTTGCACAAATTACACTAGTTTAAGTTTAATCGGATCAACGCATTTACTAACCTGCTTCAAACTAACACAGTTTGGATGGAGGAAGTTGATTCCATTTTTAATGCTGCATATTGACTATAAATCGTCAACCTAGCAAGAACTTAACCTGCTCCTCTTGAGTAGTTTGTTATGGCAAGCAACTAAGAAACCACCATTGGACCAATATGTAGGATCAGATAAACCTGCTCTATATCCAAGTGGACTGAAGCCTGGGGCACATAATTGGATCATGATAACCAAACCGTTCTGATCATGTAACATTTGAAATATCAAATAAATGACTTTCTTGGCCAGAAACATGAGGAAAACCTTTGCCCCACCCATAAAACAAATAAAAAGAGGACTTGACACTAATACCACAATGTTATATCAATGTGAATAAGGCCGGAACCTGGAACAGAGCATATTTTGGAAACTGTTTTTACTGAAATAGTGAAGGAAGCAAGAAGACACAAAACAACAACATTTTGAAATACCCACAGAGCTCTGCATTCTAAGTGCAGCTTTAAAAGTAGACTGCTTGCTCAGTTATTTTGTCTCAGAAAACATGGCTCGGATTGCCAGAAAATGTGTGAATGCTTAAGTCAACCAGGGGATTTCAGTATCCTGTGTGAATGTTATACATCTTACAGTATTCCTTTACATAGAACCCAAGCTTTTCAGTTAAAGCAAAAGTCTGCAGCATCGCTTAATGTTTTTCCCTCATGCAACATTCTTCCTTTTTTTTTTTATAGTGCTGGAACTCATATGTCAGGAAAGAATTTATCAAAAGTGACCCGCTGCAATTAGCAATGTGCTAATGCTTGAATTTGTATCCATTACTTTATGCAGGGTTTTTACAACACTTGGTGGTTTCACTTGAAATACAGTCTTGACCCCATGTCACTGGCCATATGGGCAGTAAATAGTTCCATGATAGAGTTAGCACTTGTACTGTACCAGAGAGAAACTTACATATCACACTACTTGGTGTTTTTATGCCATGAAGATGATTGACAGTGATGATTTGATAATGTCATTGGTTTTTTGGTTTTCTTTTCGTAATAAGACTCAGTAGGTTAGATTGAAGGGCTGCCCAGTGGTGAAATCCTGATTTGCATGTTCTCTCGTGTATGCATGCATTCTCTCCAGGTTCTCCGGCTTCTTCCCACAATCCAAAAACATGCAGATTGGGGTTAGGTTAATTGGAGACTAAATTGACTGTAGGTGTGAATGTGAGAATTAATGGTTGTTCGTCTCTGTATGTTGGCCCTGCGATACGCTGGCGACCTGTCCAGGGTATACCCCGCCTCTCGCCCAATGTTAGCTGGGATTGTCTACAAAAAAGCTAACGTAATAATATATTGTACAGTTTTTTATGGGTAATGGATATTTTTATGCCTAATATGCAAGTCCTCGGGCAAGGCATCCAATTGTGTTGTAGATATGGATGTATCAATATCTCGCTTCCATTCAATTTTAGTTTTATTATTGAGGTCTGGTTGAACATAATAGCCTGTATATTGCTGACACAGAGCCTTTCCTGTCAACAATACCCATTTTTTGTCATCAAGAACCTATTATTTCCTATATATATATGCCTCTAGACATAAGTGATTTCAAAACAGATTTTATTTTTAAATAAAATAGAAAGTCTTTCAGCCCAAACTGTGTTTTCAATATATTGAAAGATGTCATATTTCTACTTTCCATCACTTGTACCACCTGTTTTATGATGTATGGCCGCCATACCTTGTTTTTAAGGGGTTTTACCACCTACAGTGAACAGAGGGTTTATGCAGGATTTTCACATGAGAATTTTAACAATGGACTATACAGCCTTGGAATGATTTGGTGTAATGGGTATGTATTTAGGACCCAAATGCAGCACTCGATAACTGAGGTATAGTTGGTAATGACCTTTATTTAAGCCACAGGAATCACAGCAGTTAAGCAGCACAGGATAAAATTCAGAGAAGGCGGCAGGCAACGAGTATCTGGAACCTCCCAGGTGAGTCGAGGAGTCGACTCAGCCGAGTCGAACGGGAGTACACATGGCAATAGTTCAGGCGAGGAATCGCCGTATTCACTGAGCAGCTCCGGGTAGAGTGAGGGTTGGGGGGGGGGGGGGGGGGGGGTCGAGGAGCCGTAGCAGGGATTCACCAAACAGTCCAGGAGCTCGTGGTCGGGGGCAGAAGGCTGAAGTGATATCTGGGGAAGCGACGAGACGGGGTAGTCAGAGGCAAGCAGGGTCGATACCAGGACAGCAGTCCGAATAACGCTGGAGAGTCTTGCATGAGTACAAAGAACAATCTTGCAGTGAGTGCATGGTGGAGAGCCATATATGTAGTGGGTTGATTGCTGATCAGAGGCAGCTGCAGCAACAGGTGAGTGGAGTTGGCCTGATGAGGAGGGAGTGGCTAGCAGACAGGTGAGGAGGAGGAGGGGCCGGTGGAAAAGTACTGGGAGCATGAGATGACTGGGGTGAAGAGAATGCAGACCGTGACATTTGGGGATTATACCACAGGATTAATAAGGATAAATCTTTGTTATGTTCTTCGATAATTTGTTCCTCCAGCCATTCTCATCTGCCAATCTGTCTCACACCTTTATAAACCCAATTCAAGGGGTATCTTATATGCTAAATAATACTGGTAGATATCTAGTAGTCCTATTCCTCCACTTTACTTCTCAAGTTCATTCGTTTTTTTTATGGCTAATCCATGTTTTTTTCTATCCTTCCATAGGAAGCCAGAAAATAATCAGTTTATTTCCTTAAACCAACTAGGAGGGAATTTAAGTGCTATAGAGGACATCTGGAGCTGGACTCAATTGTGGGCTGAACATCTGCCACGACTGGTTGGTGAGAGGAGAGAAATGGGGGAGAGAGAAGAGGTAGGCAGAAAAGAGAGGGAGCGAAGCGAGAGGAGTAGAGAAGAGAGGGAGAACAGTTGTATAACCGTTGCTTAAGGTTCTCTCAGAATAATTGTTATGATTCCTTAAAAATACTGACACTTATAGATCCTTTTTTGTTGTTGTTGTTAATAATAATAATAATAATAATAATAATAATAATAATAATAATAATGGATTAGGATCCTGCAGCTCTGGAGAGAGATTCATGCACTAGGGGAGAGAGAAAACAAAAAGTTAGACATGGGAACAGAGAGAGAGAGAGAGAGAGAGAGAGAGAGAGAGAGATCCTGATGGGAGTTCCCCAGCAGTCTAGGCCTATAGCACCATAACTAAGAGATGGTTCAGGGCTCACTCTGACCAGCTCTAACTATAAGCTTTGTCAAGGAAGAAGTTTTTAGGTCTAACATTAAAAGTAGATATGGTTCAAGAGGAGAGGAGCCTTGTGGCTGAAGGCTCTGCCTCCTATTCTGCTCTTACAAACTCTGGGAACCACAAGCAGTCCTGTGTTTGCAGATAAAAGTGATTCATTGGGATGATATGGAAGTATGAGCTCTGTAAAATATGATGGAGCCTGATTATTACGGGCTTTGTAGGTGAGGAGTAGGATGTTTTCTATTCTGAATTTTATAGGAAGCCAAAGCAGAGATCGTAACACTGGATAAACATGATAACTTTTACTAGTTCCTGTCAGAACTCGTGCTGCAGGGTTTTGAATTAACTTGAGGCTTTTCACAGACTTACTGGGACACCCTAACAGTAATGAATTAGAGTAGCCAAGGTTCCTCACACTAGAGCTGGGGGACAAAGGTATGCCATCCAAGGTAACTATATGCTCTGATAATGTTTCTCTGAGGTGTTTAGGGCTGAATACAATGATCTCAGTTTTGTATGAATTTGGAAGTAAAAACTCAAGGGTCATCCAGGCCTATATGTCTTTAAGACAATCCTGAAGTTTGTCAACCTGATAAGTATCATCTGGCTTAATAGATAATATAGCTGTGTATCATCTGCAAAACAATGAAAAGTAGGTGGTGCTTTCTGATAATTTCCCAGAAGGGAAGCAAATCTAAAGTGAAAAGTATTAGTCCCAGCACAGAACCATTCCACAAGGTTCTAATATGGAACAGTTAATTAAAGGTACATCTTTAAACAGCCTTGAATCAATAGGCTCTAAAAGACAAGTTGATTGCTTGGATGAAGTGACCAGTGAAGTCATCAGCCAGATATATGAGGGAAAAGCAGTCTAGATATAAATTAGGCAATTCTGTTAGTTCTGAGGCTACTGTTTTGGACAGTGTATCTGTGCTATTATTGGGATGAAGCTGATGAATTTTTTTCTCTGATGGTAATAATCTTATTAGTAAAGATGCTCATGAAATCATTACTGCTAAGAGTCAGAGGAACAGACTGTTCAGTAGAGCATTTACTCCCTGTCAGCCTGGCTACAGTGCTGAAAAGGAACCAAGATCAACAAGATCATCAATTTGTGTGAGAGTAAAGCTTTGATAACTATGCTGCACTTTACAGACATATGACAGTGGAGTAAATAATGATGGAATTTTTTTCTTGAATTAACGTACAGAGTTTTCTGATAGAAACCTGCTTTAACAGAACTTTTTTCAGAATTTAGTGTGAGAATTCAAATGTGACCAAAACATGGTCTAACAGGAAATATTATGAGATTTTCAATGTCTATGCTATACATGTATCTTGAACAAGGTTGACGGTGTGATTAAAACAGTGAGTGGGTTTATTTTATTTCAAATCATCCACTACAATGACTTTATCTGTGCTGAGCACTAACTCAGATAAAAAGCCTGAAAATTCTGATACAAATTCTGAGTAATGGCCAGGTGGACGATATACAACATCTAGAAGAAGTGTTTTTTGAGATTTCCAGCTTGGGTGAATGAGGCTAAGAGTTAGGCTTTGAAATGAGTTTAAACTATGTTTAGGTCAAGGGTTGATTAATAAGTCTGATTGGAAAATTGCCGTCACCCCTCCTCGGCCTGTGCTTAGAGGAATATGGGAATTTTATTGTAATGGGAGGTGTTGATTCATTTAATGATCAATTGTGATGATCAGTTGTCAGATCATTCACTAAAAAAGATTCAGATGAAAGTGACCTAATATTTAATAATTCACATTTAATTGTTCTGTTTTTAGGTTAATATATAGGATTTTTGTTGAGTTTTAAAAGGTTTGTATGAATTACACCTATCTCATTTACTTTCAGTTTAAAAGATTAAGTGGTTGGGGGGCAGACACAGTTTTTATGGGGTGTTGAGGAAGTGACCTACTAGAGTTGCAGAGAAGCGTGCAGGACTGTAACTCTGCTTCTGGTCTCAACTCTGGTCTGTCACAGTTTTGACTGTCTAGCTAACTGAGTGAGATTTCTAGAAATAAGAGCTGCTACCTCTAAAGTAGGATGAATGCCGTCTCTCCTCATCAGACCAGGTTTTCGCTATAAAGTGCACCAGTTATCTATAAAGCTCACACTGTTTGGACAACACCTTGACAGCCAGCGGTTTAAGGATGACATGCGGCTATATATGTCATCACTGCTCAGGTTAGGCAGGGGTCCAGAGAAAACTACGTCGTTACTGCCTTATTTTCGGACAGTCACCCAGCCGCCCTGTCCTCCTCGCTACTGGGGAGTGCTTGGGGGGCTGAAGGAGCTATACTGGGTCGGCTTTCACGGGCTAGCTGGGACTGGCTAATAACATCCGCGCTTCCTAATGACTGAGCCTTGCCTCCACTGAGGCAAATAAACAACAATTAACCATTATCAGTAAAGGACGCAGATAAATAACTTAACATCGAGCACACAGAGCAATAGAGAGAGCAGGAGAGGGAGAGGGAGAGAGAGAAGCTTGTTTGCTGTTAAAGCTAGCTAAGCTACGATTCGGAGCAGATAAGAGCGTGTAAACCGCTGTGAGTTAGCGAGCATGTTGCTAAGAGGGAGAGAGCTGTGAGTGATTAGACAAAACAAGGGTAAGTGGAGCGGATCATTAACCCAGGAGTTAGAGAAAACAGCAGTGTTAAAAGAGACGAAGATGAGCAGTGGATAAACACAAGTTACACCAGCACCAGCAACTGGAAGTGACACATTCGTTACTGCCGATTCTAATGAATAGTATATAAATGATTTCAATAATGTGTGTACATAATTCAGTGTCAGTGCATAAAGTAAAAGAGATTGGCATTGAAGAGGACAAGTAAAATGGGGCACCAATCAATCATGGTAGATCAACATCACCATGTCATTAATGTGGTTAATGACTAAAAAACTAAAACAAAGGAATCCATTTAACATTCACCTGAACATGTAGTGTTCTTTAGTATCAGTGTTTCCAAAGAAGTAAGTAAGTAATGTTTATTTATATAGCACCTTTCACAGACATGGTAAAACATGAGATCAAATATACAAGAAAACAACATTTTCAAATCAAATAAAAAGCACATGAAGACAGAAATATGAAGTCTCATGAAGTCTTCTCGTCATGGTAGACTTAGATACTGATACACCTACTTCCTGGAGAGTGTCCTTCACTTGGGTAAATGTTGTGAAGGGGTTTTTCTTCACCATGGATCATTCCTGCGATCATCCACCACTGTTGTCTTCCGTGGACGTCCAGGCCTTTTTGAGTTCCCGAGCTCACCAGTGCGCTCTTTTTTTCTCAGAATGTACCAAACTGTTGATTTGGCCACTCCTAACATTTCTGCTATCTCTCTGGTGGATTTTTTCATTTTTTTCAGCCTAAAGATGGTCTGTTTCACTTCCATTAAGAGCTCCTTTGATCACATCTTGTGGGTTCACAGCAACAGCTTCCAAATGCAAATGCCACACCATCAACTCCAGAACTTTTAGGGAATAGCCCATGCAGCCCATGAAATAGCTTTTGAGTCAATTGTCCAATTACCTTTGGTCCCTTGAAAAAGAGGCGGCTACATATTAAAGAGCTGTAATTGCTAAACCCTTCCACCAATTTGGATGTGAATACCCTCAAATTAAAGCCGAGAGTCTGCACTTTAAGCCTATATTGATATTACTGTATCTTGAATATGTTTTGGTAAACAGCTAAAATAACAAAACGTGTCCAAATATATATGTGGACCTAACTGTAAGTTCCCTGAGGTGCAGTCTGCGTATCTCAAACTTTGTGGTTTTCCACAAGGGCTCTGTTTTTGGACATTGGCGTCTGAAATTGCAGATATTTTCATTCATCCATGGGGATTTTCAGGGCGGATTTTTGTTGTTCAAAGGAGCCACTTTATCTAGGACTGAGGAGCAATAACTTAAAAGATTGGATTAAAGTGTTCAAGTTACCAATCTTTGTAACAGCATTGCTCTCAAGCACCATAGCAAAATTGATGGCTGCAGGTCCGTTATTGATAGATGTAAATACATTTGTGGCAAGTGACACATAAATCCTTGGAACCAACATGGTCAATGTCTATACCGTGTGAGCAAACAAGGTCCAAAGTGTGCCCATGTGTGTAGGGCCACATACATGTTTTTATTCAAAAGACTGAGGGAGATTAAGAAATTCAGAGCCAACAGTGCACATGCTGTCATCAAATGAAAAATAAAATCATTGTCCATTATCACTTTGTGATATCACAGCCAACAGACTCTGGCCATTTGCATTTCAAAGGAACAATAAGGTTGTGGTGGTCAATCAAATAATTTTGATTGAGGACTGATTCATGATGTCATCATAGCACAGACCACTACGTAAAGAGAAGGGTATCGCAATCAGTGTCTGTTTTTATCTGTTCATTGTACTAGTTATTCAAACGTAGATATGGTAAACATTCATCATCTAAATGAATTTGCTCTCTTACAACCAAACCCTCCATCCAACTTTTTGCTGTATTCTGCTCACTATTGGGCAAAATATGAGATATTGTGAAAAAGAAAGCATGTGTACTGTAAATATAAGCATGGCACAATGTATCGCTCATTTTGTTTTTATATGTAGAATTGGATTACATAATTGCTTCTTTAATTCTGCCTGCAAAGCACTGAACATCCAGGAAACTAACAATTATAGTCAATAAAGAGCATATGGCAACCACAGCGATTTCAGAAAAAAGGACTCAGGTTGAGTAACTGCCACATGCATCATTACACTTTACTTAGGTTTAGTTTATCCATAGAGTTTTGGAGTTTATGGCAATGCTTTAAAGGTACCCTCCTTAAAGCCAGAGCATATATAGGGCTAGTAGTACAAATCTTACAAACAAAACTATACCAGTAAAGTAAGATAAGACAATCTTCTATTGACCCCCATGGGGAAAATTCTGGATAAAAGCTTCTTCAAATCCACTGCTTGTTAAAGGTCTTATAGTCTGAAAGGTTCGCCCTCAATTTATCATAAACTATGTTCATGTTCTTTTCAAAATGTATATAGGACTATCAAGCCTATAATTTCCCTGGAATTGTGTCATTCATCCATATTTTATCTTTTCACAATTGAGCCAGCAGAGCAGATACATTTAGAAAAATAATGTTACCAGAGATAGGCTTTTTATCAACATAATGAAGATCGCTAAAAAACAATAGCCAATCATGGTTATCCTTAAAACTTGTTTAAGGTTAATGAAAGATTGTTGTCTTAGATAAATATCCAAAAAGTCCACATTGACTGGAGAGGACATTTCAACTTTAATATTGAACCAAAGTGCTGGGCTTTGAAGGCCAAACCACCCACCCTGTCCTCCTCCCCTCAACTTCTAACCAGCAACTCAGACAATAATACTTCTTTTAGTCACTAATCAAATGGGAGAGGGCTCTCCAGATCGCAAAAAAACGTTACAGGTGAGCTTATAATGATATACAGCATGAGCTACGACAGACACAAAGCTTTTTGTACCAGCTCTGGGGTCATCTTTAGTGAAAACCTGCCTGTTGGCATGCAGTGGGATAATGAGCTTTCACACAAGCAGAAAGAGGGGATTACTGTCAATTGCTCCCAAATTGCAATAATACTCGCTGCAGGGCCACCCACACATGCTGATAGACAAGTGATAAATTGTAACATACTGTATGTCCATTCCACAGTGGCAAATCCTGACAGCAGCACACTGCCCACAACGAACTTCATTTTTTTATGGTGTGACATGTGGAAACAAATGGAGAGGCCCTCAATAGAGGCATTTAAAGTCTAAAATATTTACTTGGACAGGGAGATTTAAAAAATAGCACAGTTTCATTGGCTTATTATTTGTTAAGAGACAAAATACTTTTCATATATATATAGTGTATCCATTTCTAATTCAGTACTGTTTCAGGAACAAAGAAAAAGTTGAAGTGTCTGAATCTCACAGTATTGTCTTTTGTACTATCCTTTTGTAAAAGTCTCAATGATAAACTGATGATTTGAAAATTATACCATTTACTTTCACCTTATGATTGCTAGTTTGAGAGTTTATATAAGATAACCGTAAAAATATTGTATGTATATCACAGCACCCTCTCATACTGAATATAAATTGAAGAATTCCACCACACAAGAACTTTTTTCTGCAACTCAACATGGTAATTAGTTCTGATCATATCATGCCTGAGAGCCAAGCAGATGGCTAATTCAGTCCCAGTATCTAATCAGAATGGTCATTCTGAGAGTATAATTTCCTAAGAGGCCAGTGTTTCAGAATATTCAGGAGCAGCATGGGGGAGATCGGAGATATTCATCACCAGCACAGATTGGAAACAGGCCCTAATAAGTGACACATTTGCTTCCTGCCTGTATATGTTATAGCAGAATGTAGTGAATGTGGTACAGTGTGCATGTGTGTGGGGTGGGGGGTTACATAGTTGGAGTGTGTGGGAGCAGCAGCTGCAGCTATCTCAATATGATTTTCTGAAGATTTATGATATGAATGAGTAGTGTGTTTTTGGAAATAGAGGGTTAGGAGTGTGTGTGTGTGTGTGTGTGTGTGTGTGTGTGTGAGATCCAGGTATTACTTGTGTTGTGTCAAATTCAGGCAAAAACAAAAAATGCAAGGAGAAATGACACCTATAAAATCAGACTTGACAGTAAAATACAGCATTGTTCCTGTATCTCGAGACACCAACTTGTGGAAAGACATATTATTTACAGCCCTCTCTCTCCCTCTCTCACATAGACAGACAAATAATATATAGAAACACAACAACAGGATCTTCTTTGCGCCAACTCAAAGCTCAGAGACGTTTATCATGTTGGATCTCATCTTGCTGTTTCCTGCTCCTTTTTAACCTCATGTTGTGCTTCTACCTTGGGAGGGAGTGTCTTGGGGTCAGGAAAGGAATATCACACACGCACACACACGCACACACACACACACACACACACACACACACAGGTACACGCTAAATTCATTCACCAATGAGCACACGTGTAGTAGGTTGATGGAGGAGGCAGGAAGGGTTGTTGCAGCCTGAATCATATTTACATCAGCCAGTGTAATATTATCAATAAAAGCCAAGAGGACAGCAGCTCACCATAACTCACGAGAGACAGGGAGCACCACAGCTGTTCTGAGTTCATCTTCCTCAGAAGCAGCAGGGGTTAAGAAGAGCGATGTTAGAGCAGGGAGAAAGGAAGAGAAACAACGAGGAGGGAAAAAGAGCAAGTAGAAAGAAAATAGGGCAAGACACAAAAGAGGCATAGGGAGAAACAAACTCAAAGATAAATTATATGTTATCATTAGTGACTAATTTTTACTGTTTTGATTTGTCTATTTATTATTCAATTGATAATTATGATAATAATAGGTTTAGTTTAGAAAATGTGAATAAAATCCTCATCACAATTTTAGCTGCAAGTGACTTTTTTTTTTTAACATCCAACAGTCAAAAATTATATTATTAAATGATATTGTTATATTGCATTCAATTTAAATTTCATGTAAAACAAACAAACCACATGTGAACTTGATAAATTACTCAAATTATTAGTTTATTATTTAAATAGTTATGGATTCATTTTCTCTCCATCGACTAACTGATTAGCTGCCTAACTGTTTCAGTAATTGTTTGCATAAATAGAGAGATAAAGGAATGGTATCATTACAATGTGATTATACTGTATTGTATGAAAAATATGTGGCTTCAATGTATGATTTGTTGATTGTAAATTAACTGTATCAAACTGATGTATTAAGGATTTTTGTAAAATGTATTACTGTGCTGAACATCAGTGTTATCAGATGTTTTATATGATGACTGACAGAAGAGCGCTCAGTGGGAACGCCACTCAAGCGTTTGAGTTAACACCTGAGAAGGCTACTGCTGGTGTGTTGAGCTCTTCTGAATCCCTTGTGCAGACAGTTTTAAACAAACTACACTGTAAATTTTACCTTAAAGAACAATAATCTACAACAATCTGGTTACAATTTTCTGTATAGGTCTGCCCTGCGACTGTTGATAACACCCACTGGAAATTGGAAATTAGTGAGTTCAGACGCATTCGTATTTACAAATGAGTCTGAATTCACTCAGGATCTGTTGACTCCAGTTCTACATATATTTTCCATTTCACTATACACTGATTGTCTAGGTCATAAGAAATACTCTATAATGTTGATTTAGGTATTTACCTCAACCTTATAACAAATTAAATTGCTTTTTTTTTATTCAAATATACTAAATGTAAAAAGAAACAGCTTTTGTTAAGTCATACACTATTGTGAACGGATGAATTCAGTATGAATAAATATGACTTCCCCTCTCATGCATGTTAGCAATCATGTTTTTCCCCCCTCTTTTCTGAAATTAGGTGTCATGTCTCATTTTGGAATGATGCTCTTCAAATACTTCATCACCGGCCTTCTCAGTTTCACTGCAGACGATGGCTGACCTCATTGAGTGACCTCAGAAATCACAGATCAAAGTTGTTGGGTTTCTGGCTGGTCAGGTTAATCAGAGGACCACCCCGAAGAACCAATCAGGTAACAATTTACTTGACTTAAAGGAATTAGGCTGCTTTTGAAGAGAAGCTAGGTACATTTCCTCCAGTGATGTACTGAAGTACATGTTTGAGAGTCATTTCTCTGAGCATGTCAGTGAGTCTTGTTTAGTACTTTGATCTCAATAAAATCAGTCATTAGTCATGATTAATTCATTTATTTCAGGCTTTGAAGGACATGGGTATGCATGCAAAAAATATAGTGAGAGAGTCAACTTTAAGGGTGAGAAAATGATTACAGGGTTACACAAAGTAATCAAGTCTTGAGCAGTGAAATCTCACATCAAAACTTTAAATATTGTCCTAGCTTTTTTTTCCACATTTGACTTACTTCACACAACAATATTTCAATACAAATTTAGAGCTGGAAATTAACATTTAATCACAAATATTCCAGGGTGTATGAATAGATATTGTGTATACAGTTTGTCCAAAAATATATGTGTGTCGGTGCTGCTAAGAAGGTAGCGTTCGTACTCTTAAAAAACCTCAAAGCTTCACTTTGCCAAACAAACCACCTCTCATAACACACGCACAAACAACCCTAACCCTATAAAATACATTATATTCGTGAAGAAGGATACACATGTGGTTTCCCTTATTTCCTAAGGCCCTTACTGAAAAAAGTTTGGAACAATTGAATTGAGATATTATATCCCAATGTATTTAGAACATAAATAAGCTTCAAGACTACTTTAGAGATACAAAATATGGTTAAAGGGTTTTGATTCAGAGAGGCACACAATTTCTCCCAGAAATGTACAGGGAATTTTCTTCCTTGACTAATTATAACACTCCCACTCAACCCATTTACAAATTACTATCTGTTACTACTATTACTATCTCAGTTGGTAAATTTAATTCAAAGGACAATTTTTGCTTATATCCCTCGACAAATTTCAAAAATGCTGTCATTTTACAGGGATGGCTAATGGGGGAGGCATGTAGCCTGTCCAGTGCAAGTGTGTGTTTGTCTGTGTGTGTGTGTGTGTGTGTGTGTGTGTGTGTCTGTCGGCAAGACGGAGAGAGTATACCTACAATACCTCTAATGGTTTCTTTTAGGACCATATGTCCTTTTCGTCAGCACAGCAGCAGTATGGCCTCTACTGTTACAGTCAGGTTCAGTGTGAAAGACAAACATGTTGTATAATAGGAGGTGGGAGGTGGAGATTATTATGTTTGTGTGTGTGTGTGTGTGTGTGTGTGTGTGTGTGTGTGTGTGTGTGTGCGTGCGTGTTGGTTTGTGGAGCTAGGGTGAGTTGCAGTGTTTTTAAAGAAGCAGATCTCTCCATATTGCCTTACCATCAATAAATCTAGGAGCTTGCCATATTGCTGACATAAATCTGCCTGCAACCCCAGCTCACCTCATCTAAAACCTCACTACCACCTCAAGTTCTTCTTACTTTGACAATAATAAGCCGTATTTACATAGCACAACTGCACAAAAAACAGGGTTTTAGAAAGTGCTTTGACAGACAAAGCAGACTCGGTGGCAGTCTCAAAATGCATCCACACTAATAAAAAAAACAAAAAGAAAAGGACAACATTGCATAAAAGCAAATAAATATGAATATTAAAATGAAATTGAATGGAGGCAAATGGAAGATCTTCCACAGCACTGTTAACGACACAGTGCTTTGTGTGTACAGTGTGTGTATGCTTGACGTTTACTGTGTGAAGCTGTCTAGGTGGTGTTTCCATGCTCAGGACAAGTCTTGTAAAAGGTGAAGAGTTACATCCATCCCATCCATCCATTATCTACCGCTCTATCCAATTAAGGAACCATAAATATTATGTTTAAACAGTATGAAAATAGAAGAAATATGTTATTCTTTTAACTTCAAAAAAACTGACAACTGTTACAGCAAGAAGCAAAAATGTAAAAAAAAAAAACATCAATATACACTATATATGAAAAAATATATCTTGTTTACAAAAAGAAGGATGTGGGAGATTTTAATGGACTCAGCAAAAGAAAGCTTTTCTGAAGCACTTTCACACACTTTCGGTGAATTAGAGAGATTCTGTAGCTTGCCCTGAAAGCCTATACTGTGCACCTCAGCAGATTCTAAAGCCCTTTTTCTTATGTGATCATTTTAGGTAATTGAATAAATTCCCAGAGCTCTGTGTGGAATTAGAAGAAGCTAGACTTTGGTCAGAAGCGAGCTTTTAGGAAACCAGGGAGCACACATCAGAGGCTCAGCAGTCGATGGTAATGTAATGGACATTCATATTTACCTGCCTCTCACCTTTCCTGTTGGTATATACCAGCAATCTAAACTGCATTTATCAAAGCACCAATCTGGTTTGTTTTCATAAATATACTGTATCTCTTTTCCCGCCTCATCTCTCTCGCCTCCTCGTCCCTGCTTCAAAAGATGAAACATTTGGTGTTTCAGTGTGTGTGTGTGTGTGTGTGTGTGTGTGTGTGTGTGTGTGTTTTGTGTGTGTGTGTGTGTGCGTGTGTGTTAAGGGGGGTTGCAGAGAGCTGTTCACACTTCCATAAGTAGCACTTCTGGTTGGAAAAAAAGGAGTCTGAGTTTTCGTCAAATGTGCAGCACAGACAGACAAGCAGAAAAGTTGTTGAAAGCCAGCAGAAAACCCTCCCTCTTGACCCTGTGGTCAAAAATGGAGGGAGAGGTGGCATCTGGCTTGTCGCCCGGAGAGAAGGGGGAGCAAATTCACCCACCAGCCTGCAACTGCTGCCAGCTGCAGGCCATGGGTATATGTTAAATGGAGAGGGAAAGATGAAGGGAAACAGGTAGAGCCAAGAGGGAGAGAGGGGCAGACTGATAAAAAAAAGAGCATCAGTGAGAAGGAGACAGGGAGCAAGAGACAGAATCACATCAAGCACCAGGGAGATGATACGAAGAAGAACGCAGGGCATATCATGAACAAGGTCAGAAAGACATTGCTTGGCAGAACAGGAAATGATACAAGATATATCCTCTCTTTCTCTGCACTCTGTTAGGCATGTGCTGGGAAGTTGACACTGGAGAAGTATGAATTTCACTCGTTTATGTTGTTCAGAAAACAAGGAACCATGGCTGTCTGTCTGGAGCAGGGGCTGGTCCCTTGACCCTTGAATGACCCCTCTAGGGCAGACAGTTGTATTGGCCAGACAGATTCAATTCATTAAACAGTAAGCAACTCTATTCTCAGCTTTTACTACTCTCAGATCTTCCCGGATCTGGTCGTGATATGTATATGGAAACAGATATCAAAGATGATTCAACCTTTTCTATGACAACTGAATGCCTTCTGTTACATCCTGTTTTCCTCACAGCAATTTTAGTTCAATTGCATTTATAATAAGTTACAAGAAGATGTTTCACACATTTAAAAACAGAATGTTTTTCAGAATTGTTGCGATATATTGATCCACTGATCATGATGCAGGACATTCTTTAACAGTGAAACACAAACAAGGAACATGTGCATACTACTTGTGTATCTTTACACACACACACACACACACACACACAACAGTAGCTAATACAATACACTCAGCTATAGCGTGGTAGGGTAAAGTGAGACTTTCCTGTAATCAAAAGAAATAGCGTTCAACAATAAAGGCCGTTTTGAAATGGTCTGTGGCCTGAATGATGGACCTTCTGATGGAATGAGGAAGGGAAAACGCTGTGTGTAACAGAAATAGGAGAATAAAGCAGAGTAGAGCAGCAGAGAAGTGGCTAGCTGTACAATATTAACGCCATTGTGTTTTGCTGAGTTCAGATGTGTTTCCTATTCTTTCTGTGACTTGTTGCAGTGTGTTTGTGAGTCTCTTGGGCGTCATCCATCAGTTGAATGGATAGGGGATATGCAACAGCAGCGCTAATGCGATTGGAGGGCAAGGTGTATTCCCTTTCCAAAATCCACAGAAAACGCCAGTCTGGAATCAATCTGGTATCGTACAACTATAAAACACACAAAAATACACACATTTTAATCTTTAAACCTGGTGAGACTGGCCTGTGCTATTTTTCATCCCTGTAAGTTTATGTGTTGTAATGCTGTATCGGGTCTGGGATATGGTTCTCTGCTACATCTCTGGCTTCACCTGCTGCTGAAGCTCTTTACCAGAGAACTGGGACTTAACTGCTGCCATAAATAGTCAAAGGAGAGTGTGCAGTGATCTACAAGGCAGCGCTGGGCAAAGATATATCTGACAGGAAAAGAGCAAATCTCCTCTCCATGCTACCTGCTGTAAAAAGTGCTTACACCTTAAGAAGCTGATTAAAAAAAAGAAAGAAGATAAAGCAAATGAGGTGTTAACAGCACATTTAATTTGATTTATATTAATATATGATATTTATATGTAATTAATAAAACCGCACATACAGCATTTGATATTACAATATTATTTTCTTTCTTTTGAGGCCGTTTGACGTATAAATAAAGTAGATCTATTTTAATATTTAAAATAATGCAAATAGGTTTTTTTAATTAAAAAATATGTAAATAAACATGTCTTATATTTTTTTTCAATTGCTAAAAAGCATTGGTCCATACTGAAGCCACTTTTTGAAAAAGTCTTCATAAAGTCTGCATTACTAACCTGCATCCTTGCTATACAATTAATCTAACCTCCAAAACTCACTGGAATCAACAAAAAACACATTGTACATGTCTCAAAATTACCTAGTTCTACCAGAACACTGGCAACAATTCTCACTTAGAAAGCAAACACTGTCAGTAATAACACTCTGACTTAAAAAACACCATCAACAGCAAGCATCACTTAAATTATGAACTTTTATCTTTGATGTTTTAATGGTTTTTCACATAAATCAGTACTACATTAAAGAAAAAGAAAAACACATTTTAACTTCATCGGCTCTACAAAGAATGATTCAGAAATTGCTTCAATATCCTTTACTTTTTCTAAATGCTTGCATATCGTAATTTACTTGTGCAAATAAAAGGTTTGCTGGAGGTTCCTCCCTGTTACTGTAAAAGGGAGTTTTTTATCTTCATCGTTGCCAAGTGCTGCTCATTTTAGGGAATTGTTGGCTTTCTCCGTAATATTGTGAGGTCTCAACCTAACTATGTAAAGTGCCTTTAGATATAGTATGTTGTGATTAGCCGCTAAACAAATACAATTTAAAGGTGACATATTATGCAAAAATCACCTTTTCAGTGTTTGTGCACATACATGTGTGTATCTGTGGAGCCTACCAGCCCACAAACTGTGAAAAAAGACCACCCAGTCATTTTTGTGAGCTGGCTAAACCTTACAGCCTGGCTCTGAACAACTGGTTCAGATTTCTCACCCACTGTGATGTCACAGTTGGACTCTTTTGGGGTAACCCCGCCTGCAATCTGAGAATGTCCACTTCTATGGTGAAGGGGCATGACATTTCCTACACATTTTGCAATTGGTTGACCAATCATATCATGGTCAGACTGGGCCAGCTGGCCAATCAGCGCAGGCTTGGGTTTATCGAGAGGAGATGCAAAAACAAATCCAGGCATTTTAGACAGAGGGTGAAAAGAGGAGCTGCAGGAATGGGCAGTATGAGAACACTGATGCCTTTTCTCAACATTAGATCATGTAGACCTTTTCAAGTGGTAACCCAAATTAAAAGTACAAACCTATATAATTATGTCACCTTTAATTGAATTGCATTTGGCCACAAGTCTTGGTCTTCCTCTCCTATGTCCTCCACGCATCCTTCCTCTCCCTCCCACCAACCTTTCTTCCATGATCTATTTCCAAACAAAATCCCTCTAAAGTCGCCCCTTTTGGCTGTTTGGTAATCAGACTAAAAACCCTAGGCTTTCAGCTGAAATAGCAATTAGCTGTGTTCAGAATGATTATTATTTAATTTTTTATTTGAAATATTCTACTAAGATTTTGTATATATCTTAAAATGGTTTCTATAGAAATGCGTGCAATTTGTTTTCAACAGTTTAACAGCATTAGCATTTGAAAAATGTGCTGCATGTTTTACAGTTGGTTGAGTATGAATGAGAAAAGACTTCCTTTATTTTGGTAAATGTAGTCATTGAATGCATTTTGTGTGAAAGCAATTGAAAATGATTCACAGTTTTGTCCACAGAGACTATTTCACTGACAGTTTGAAGAGTTTTGACAATGTGACTTTATTTCAGACCAATTGAAACAAATAAGTTTGACATGAATTCGAGCAAGTCAGCAGATTTATATATAGATTTACAATTTATACAAATGCCTCTTCATGAAATATGCTGACATGTTGTCTAAAGTTATATTCTGTTTCTTCATGTGACATGTGACACATGGATTACATTTTTTTTTAATGTTTATGTCAGTATTTAGTTGTTCTCAGGGAAAGTCAAATTTCTTATGAAATTGGTGTAATAGGAAGTGCAATGGGTGTCATTAAAACTAATGGAAATTTTTATGGATTTTATGGAAATCTGCCCATTAAAGAGGATTTACGTTCCATTTTATATGTGCAGAAATTCAAAAATTACCCAGTTCAGGTTGAACTGACTCAGGTTGAGATTCCAATAAATGAACAGACAGCATATTGTTCATCTGTGGCTCTTTGCCACCTCACCTCACCTTTGTCTGCATAATTAGAGGTTAATTGTGTAGCACAAGTATGCAACTCCTACAAATGGTCCACATTTCTTTTTCCATCCTAACACTTTGTGCATAGGGTTCTTAGGATATCTGGAATTTATCAACCAGTTCGGAGCAAAGCTCTCGCTAACTCACTGTGTCAGCAGGTACAAAAGCTGTATGTGTCTAGAGTGCATGGTCCCCCCCCCCCCCCCCCCCCCCCCCCACACACACACACACACACACGCACCAGAAAAAAAACCACACACACACAGAAGAATTCGGTATACCCTCCATCTTTTTTAATCAAGAATATGATCCCTCGTCCCATCTGGGTTCCTGACTTGGTGGGCTGCAGTGTCCACACAACAACAATTTTCATGAAAAACCTAAGACACACACAACACACACACACACACACACAAACACAGGAAATCTGTGGGGTTGTTTAAGATGAGACCACCAGCTGTATGCTGGGAGTTTGGCCCTGGCCATGACCAGATGGTACCAGTCTCTTAATTGACAGGAGTAACCATTGTAGCAGCTACTTTGACACAAATGCAAACAAACAACACAGATTTACAGGATCTACTTTGGATTCCAAAAGCAATTGTTCTCAAAAATAGAACAAAAGCAGTGCAGTTGCCAAGTAGTGGGGGAGAATGGAGAATAAGCTACGATAAGGTATATTTTCTTGTAAAATATTACAAATCATCATAATTACTTTGGCCATGTCTTTGTTCTCCTGCGCGTGTCTTTGCGCACATACATGTTTCTATGCATTTGTAATGTGTGTGTATGAGGACAGAGGTCAATAAGATAACATTTGGTGGACCACGCAAGCTCAATTTGCTAGATACAAAGTTCTATCTAACCCTGTGTGTGTGTGTGTGTGTGTGTGTGTGTGTGTGTGTGTGCGTGCGCGTTTGTGTGTGTGTGTGTGTGTGTGTGTGTGTGTCTGTCTGTGTGTTGGAGATTTACTGTTTACCTGAACAACTGAGGTGCAAAAGTGTTTGATTACTGATAATTTTTTAGGACAATAACCACGTGAGGAAGTTCAAAACATATGAGCTGTAAGATTCTACCACAAACACAGACTTGTAAGCACAAATCAGAACTAGAAACAAAAAACACATTCTTTTAACACTAATTCAGTCTTCTAAAGAGTTTTGTTATACCTCAATATATCCCATCTCTTGGAAATTAACATAAAGCCAGTGAAGACAGCAATGAAACAAAATTGGAGAGACAAACACCCTTCTTCATCTTTGTGTTCTTAAAGTTGTCACTAAATTGGGCCTATATGACAGGAATAAACAAGTGCCAGACACAAAGTGTTGCTTTTATAGTGGGCATAATAAGTTCTACGAACAGCTTAATGCATCATTGCCATTGGGAGAGGGGAGCCTAAATCATTAGCTCTAACCAGCTACAGCAACTTATAGGGTGGTTCACATACAGAAACGGAGGGGAAAACAGACAGAGACGGGTACAGATGGAAAAGAAAAGAATATTGAAAATAGTTCATTTAGTTGTTGTGTCCATGGCTATATCATAGAGTGGAAAAAAATCTATTTGGGGGGGGGAAATGACTTTAAATTGAATGAAAGTTTAAATTTCTAGAGCTTAAAGATTGACTGAAAACATTGTTACCGTGTTCATTCCACTGTGCATAGACACAGGGGTGTGCATACATATAAAATGAACAGTATAGATGTGTGTGCACGTGGCTCACAACCAGAGGAATTTTAATTGTCTGTGAGCAAGGGGGATTCAATTTTTTTTCCCAGTACATCTATCTTTCACTCCTTTACTCTCCTTTGCTTCTTTTTTATGATCCCTTCTTCCACAAAACAATAAAATTGTCTGGCCTCCATGTTATGTAGAGCTTTTGAAGTGGCTGTAGGAGCCAGTAAATTTAGTGGGTACCTTTGGGAGTCGGTTCAGTGGTGCAGCGCCTGTACCTATATTTCATGTGTGCATGTGCCAGTGTCGGTGTAAGTGTGTGTTTGCATGTGCATGCGTGGTTGTGCCTCTCTTTATGTGTGTTACACAAATGTGTCTAGATTTTTGTAAATATAAGTGTGGCTTTCTATTTCACACTGGTTTGTGACCGTCTACATCAAGTTTCCGAGGATGCTGTATATCTCGCTGGACAAACTGCATTAGAGATAGATACATGTATATGGTTTGTGAAATGTAAATTGTAAAACTGGTGCTAATTGGTCTTTGTCAGAGGTCAGTCAGCACATTGTGATCCGTGGCAGGCAGTGAATAGAAAATAAATGCATACATCTAGAGTGCCAGCTGCAACTTTTGGTTCACATACTCTCAATTTGTATTACAAGAATAGAACAATTGCAATTTTTAACAAAACACATGAGGTAGCATGAAACTCATATACAGCATTTTTGTTGCCACTACGTTTTTTAAGATCACCTTGGTGCGTTGGGTCCCTGACAGGTGACTTGATCCATTCCTTAAATGTTTGTCACCCAACAAGTTAAATCAATCCATTAGTCAAGCTACAGCGATGGATGTTGTGGTTGACTGACCTTTTGACCTTTGGTTGTCTTTTAACAGTTCTTCCACCAGCCACCTGCCACTCAGTTTTCTCTTCTCACCAGATCTACATGATTTACCTACCGCACTGCCCATCCCAACACCTCATCCTCCTTGACTTTAACCCTGTGTCCTTCATCTGTCGTTTCCCCATCTGTAACACCCTCCTTATATTAACACCATTGAATGCTGCAAGATCTATGCTATACCAATATGGTTGTGTACATGTTGAAAATGCTTTATTCTTCTCTTTTCCACTCCCTCCACCCATCTGTCACATCCCAGTTTACTAATTAGGATTTTACAAACCCTTTAAAATGCTCAATAACGAATAGATAATTTTAAATTGCCAGCACAATAGGCAGAACTATAAAAAAAAGGAAGGAAATACGTTGACAAGATGTAAGAGAAAATGTATTGATTTTTTTTATATCTCTACCTGCTCCTGTCTGTCTTTTTCTTCTCAATCTCTCTTCCTAGACACCTGTCTAGTGTTTCAGCAGGGTCCCTGAAAAATAAATGTGGAGCTCCAATCTCTTAATCCACTTGGCTCCATGCAGTCACGTCACATGACACCACCATGGCCATCCTGATGCCCAGAGAACACTGGAAGGAGGGATTGTGTGTGTGTGTGTGTGTGTGTGTGTGTGTGTGTGTGTGTGTGTGTGTGTGTGTGTGTATGTG
This sequence comes from Scophthalmus maximus, assembly GCF_022379125.1. NCBI lineage: Eukaryota > Metazoa > Chordata > Actinopteri > Pleuronectiformes > Scophthalmidae > Scophthalmus > Scophthalmus maximus. Next base: position 25,445,789 of record NC_061524.1, read on the forward strand.
TGTGTGTGTGTATGTGTGTGTCTTTGAGGCAGAGAGAGCCAAAGAGAGGAAGAGAGAACAGGAAAACAACAAAGTATGCATGGACTAGCATAAACAGGGGAATGTGTGTGTGTGTGTGTGTGTGTGTGTGTGTGTGTGTGTGTGTGTTTGCGTGTGTGTCTGTGTGTGTGCGCGTGCGTGTGTGTTTTGGGATGATACCCTATCCACAGCAATCAGTCTGACCTCCACTCTGGAGTGAACCGCTCTCAATGATTAATGGATCTGCCTCCGTGCTCAGTCGCCAAGGAAACCCGAAACCTGATAGCCTTCAGGAATTTTCTAGCTCGACCTCAAAGTTAGTGTGTGTGTGTGTGTGTGTGTGCGCGCGCGCGTGCTTGCGTTGCTATGCTATGGTTGGGAGACAGTCAGGCAAAATTTAAACGAAGTTGGTTGTGGTAAAGGTGGGAGCAGAGGAGGGAGGGAGGTCCAATTCAATCATTAAAACAAGGTGATTTGAATTCAACATTTCCAGTCAACTCTTTCCTTAGATTTATTTTTTGTAATGTAATGTAATTTATATTTTGCCTTCTACCATTCTGTCATATCAGTCAAATACGTTTTATGTCTAGAGACCTGCAATCTAAATTAGTTCTAGTATTGTTTCAGGCCATTAATAGCATTAGTATCCCAGATTTTCTTTTGGAGCATGTACAATCACACATCATCATCACGGGATTTTTGGTTTAAATCATCAGCACCAATATTACTAGTTGTAATCTGTGTTGGAATAATACAACCAAACTCCTGACAAATTTTAATTAATTAGTAATTGAAGATGAAGATGGTGTTAAACTGAAGAGCTGCTGCCCATCTAGTGGACCTTATGCTTGACAGACCAACTTAACACAACAATGTTATTTTCAAAGGCCCACTTAACACGTTATTGATCTGTAGACCGTGGGGGCTCATTGGACCTTTTTTGGACTGTTCAGACTAAACAAAACAGGAGCCTTCATATTGGAGTATACAGGAAACCCACTTACATAGACCAATACCTGCTATTCGACTCACACCATCCACTGGAACACAAACTTGGAGTTATCAGAACTCTGCAACACAGAGCTGATAATGTACTCACCAGTGCCCAAGGCCAAGAGAAGGAGCACCCCAAAAAACAGGCGCAACAACATAATGATCCCTTCAAATGGAAATTGTAACTTCGGTGTAACATGCAGGAACACTTGCAACATGCTATGGCATACGTCACGCATCAAATACAGGAGCCGGAGCGAGCAGCTAGCTGGAGAACCCTGAAACAGACTCTGATTGAAGCTGTCAGCCCTTAACGGCATGCGGTAGAGACACATCACCACAATGTCAAACAACTCATCGACAAAGATCGCCTGCTGTGTCTGCTCTCGTTGCATATGTCTGGCCACGTCAGGCAAACAAAATTGTACTCAGAATAAATCACCAAGACTAAATCCAATGGCCACCTAGCTTTTACATTCTGCACCTGCGTGAGAGGAAATAACTCTCCATACCAGCATGGGGCGGTAGTTTGTGAACGTAATTCAGAAATGGAAACCGGATTTTTTTTGTACAGAGGTGGCCTCTCTTGGATCATGTTGATTAGTTGATCCTCAGCATCTTCGTTCCAAATAGCCATGTTGATCTAGACTGATATATAGATGAAGATGAACTGGCTGCAAGTGAACGTCTTTAAATAGTGTACCCTCTTGACCTCCTCGTTTGTTTTCAATCGTACTTTCATTCTCTTCTCATGCTCGTAATCGCTAAATCTGAACAGCCAATCTTTCATCAACTGACTCAGACACCTACTCAACATGTTGAATCAGTAGAAAAACAGCTTATCGATGACTATAGACGACCAACAATTTTGACAGTGTGCCTGCTCACACACTCCTCACTCACTCCAATCTTTTCTCTCCCGTCCCGCCACACAACATCATTCTCTACACTATTTCAGCGAAACTAAAACATTGTCAGTCATCTGTCATTCTTTTTGTTGTAGTTTTAATATCCATCGTCACAACAAATAAAAATATGCTTAATATGATGATGAACATGATTCTTTGGCTTCTGAGGTTGCTGCTTAATTTTCCAAATGCTTGTGTGTACCACTTTGCATGGGGAGGATCAAACCACAGTGAATTATGCCTCAAACCTGGAGTAGAATCCTGAACAAAAGTAACTCTTACACTCTTGTTTCTTTAAGTGCCATTGCTGGCAATCATCATGATGATCGTAGAGTGGATGCAGAATTTAGCATTTTCAAGAGCAATGTACACCTTTTTTAGTAAAGTAAGTAAGTAAGTAAAATGCAAGGCAGTTTTCAGATATACTCACAGTGAAGAAAAGACCAGTATGCCCAAAAAGAAGCTTTCATGACTGCATTTTGACAGAGATTATGTTATATAGGAAAGTTTAGTGGCGAGCAAGCTGACATAAGAAACTGAAACGTCATCCATGAGGAGTAATTTTTGAAGGAGGGTCTATTTGCTGCAGCAGACAAACTAAAATTGTTTAAAAGTGTCTGTTTGAACAACAGTTCAGTTTTTATAATTGAATTAAACAACAGACCATAAATTTCAAGCAACTGACCATGTTTGTGCATGGGATCGCCGCTGAGTATAATACAAGTGAGGAATTGCTGTCCTTGCAAGCCATGTATGGCACTGCTAAAGGTGAGGATGTGATTGAGAAGTTGTTTTGGCTAAAACCAGTAGTGAGTAGCATCATCATCATCTGATATAACACATTTTGACATCAGACACCATGCAGAAGAGAATCTAGTGTTTTCAAAATTGAAATTGCCTTTGACTGAAAAAAGGTTCCCCACTCCTGCATTATACAATTGCTCATGGTTAGTATGGAATGCATGAAGCAGAGTCTGCTGCTGTCTGACTGGCTCAGCTCTGGATATAGTGAGACTATTAAAATTCACAGTACTGTGTTACCTGCTGGGTGTCACTGTCTGTCACACCTCAGACAGTGCAGCTGGGTCATCTGCAGGGTCATCTGCTGGGAGCTACCCGCCACAGATGTTTCACCCCTTTAATCTCAGAACATTGTAAGGTGGTGGGGCATCAGTAGGGACGTCTCCCTACAGCTCTCTGCAGCTGACCCTAAGATCCCACTTTTGATATTTTTTTCTGAGCCAGACTCAGTCATCAAGTCATTGTCATCAAGTTCTTTGTGCAGAACATCAGCAGTCTCACCAATAAGGCTCAGCAAAGGATGTACTCCTGCAGCAGCTGAAGGAAAATTCAACCTGCCTATGGCAGGTTGAATTTTCAGACACTGCCACCATAAAGTCCATCCACACCTCCTCCATCACCATCTGGTACGCTGCTGCCACTGCAAAGGACAAAAGCAGACTGCAGGGTATCATCCGCTGTGTCGGGGAGGTGATTGGCTGCAACCTGCAGTCCCTCCAGGACCTGCACACCTCCAGGACTCTGAAGTGTGCGGGAAAAATCATAGCCAACCCCTCCCACCCCGGACATAAACTTTTCCAAATCCCCCCCCCCTTCGGCAAGAGGTTAAGGTTTTTATATTATTCCATTGTATTTTACTCTATGTTCTTTTTTATATTGCCGCATACTTTTGTGTTTATATGTTGACTGCTACGTGCAGCTTAATGACACCAAAACAAATTCCTGGTATGTAACCTGTTACTACCAAGGCAATAAAACCGATTCTGATTTGGAATGTGGAAGAAGTTAGAAGCCAAAGTGATCAGCTGGTGGGGAACAGATCCATATGCATTTGCTGGATCTAGCCTAACTACATGGAGGTCTGATTTCATGCGTTTGGCTGGATTTGCTTTGAGATCATAGTGAAGTGCTTGGCAGAACCCCGGCACCCCTTCTTTCTGGCAGCTTGTGTCGATATTGTTGTTGGCAAGGAGGTAGCTGGTGATGCTTTTTGCCTCTACTGCAAAGAAAATCTTCCCTTCCATGTTGAAAAGGGCATTTTCTCTAAACTAGGAGATGTTGTTGAAATCTATTACTTTTAGGATGGACATGTTGACAGCTCTATTCCATGCCACTAGGATAGATTGGTGTATGAGGCAAAGCTGTCTTGTTGTTTTTCTTGTAGTTCTTTATAGTATTTCCCTGACATTTATAGTTATCATGTGTCATCATGATTAAAGAAATACAAATTGTAATGGAGGAAACATGTAAGTTACCGTCGCTTTAAGAGAGTGCACTGTTACATATTCCAGGCAGTCATAGACTGTACATAAACATGGACGTAGCGTCTGTGACATCACCCATTGGTTTCTGCAGGCCGGTTTTGAAACCCAATGTGGGAGGTTAGCCGTCGCCATCTTGGCAGGGCCTAACTCCTCCTTTACCCGGCTAATCCAAATATAGACAAAGAAGTGGGCCGAATGCAGACCGGTCGCTGAAACACGCCCATCCACATCCAGTGCGATCTGGCTAGTGCCGCGGCCCTGAGGCTGCACCGGGTCGGTATTGACTGTGGTAACATGAGCTCTGGTACCAGTCTTCCCAGCCAACGCTATATGTGGTAAGTAACACTGTAACTGTAAAACAACATTTGTAATAAATAGTTGTTACTGAAATTATAATAGTCTTAAAAATTCCATTTTTTAAATTTGAATTAGTGGTAGTTTGCACCACTATATTTAGATTCTAATAAATTAAATCAAATAAACGTTAACTAAACAGGGGTTACATGTGATGGTTAGTGTTCTTGGCATACAGTAAATGTTTTATTAACACTGGCGTGTTTTACTCTTAGTTATTATTGTCGTTAATTTTTTTTATTTTGGGACATACACATACACAAACAAGAAAATAGAAAAACTATAATTCCCCACACCACTGTCGTAAACAGTGCACAGATCAACTGCTATAGACATTACTGTACGATATTATTACTTTGAATATGACTGTAAGAACGGCACTTTTATATTTGTTACAAGATGTTTATTACTTCCAGCACATTGGTTGTTGTTGAGTTCACCTGTGATGCTTCCACTAGCTGCACAAAACAAAACAAACCAGTACCAGTCGTGGTTGCTTGTCCTTCCAGTTATATAGTCTGTCTAAAAATAAAGTATTAGAGACTGTCATCTATATTCTGAGATGTAGCTCTTTAGTTCCATTTTATCCTACAGATGTGACATAACAGTGTTGCCAACATAAAAATGTGGGCTTCACATTTTTCATTATCTGAAGCATTTATCACTCATTTATTAATTTTAATCCTACAGTCACAATGTGGATGTGGTGATGAGTTTGTCCGTCGAGGTGTCCAGAGAGCTGCAGACCTTGGCGTGCTGTGTTTGGCTTGTGGACTGGGGTGGAAAAGCCTTCTTCCACTCTGTTTCCACACCGTGAGGAAGAGCAGCAGCTGACGTCCTCATCATCCACTGTGGTGACGACAATCTAAGGGGGGGTCAGTAGCATCAGGCTGGTCAACATGAGGAGAACCTGCAGCAGACTTACCTCCAGCACCTTGGGAAGGTGACCAGTAACTGCCACAGTTGGTAGTGTCACTGCTATTGAATTTGGCCTTCAGGACACACTTCGTTAAGCCTAAACATGTCCCTGACTTTCATGGACAATGTTGAGTTGAAATTTTTATGTTCGTCATGGTTGATAAAAAAAATACCAACTATAGCCTCTGGTCTTCCCCTCCCCTACAGTCCCACACTGTATCCCCTTCTCCTCCCACCACACGGACTCTGCAGCTCTGGGCTTATTCTGAGCTCAGCTGTTGCCGCTTGCACAGGCCCAGTCTGTATATTAAATGTGTTCTTTGATTTTAATATTGTCCACCTTTTGTGTTTTGTACCTTCACTAAAATAAATCTGAGAGTTAATCTATAACTTCTGGTTAATTGTTATCAAAGCTTACGGGCACTGTAGAATCATGTTTTGTTCTCATGTTTCACTTGGGAAAAACGTGACCATTAAGTTATTCACGAACCGTATTTGGAGTACCTTGGGTCAGTGCTGAAGTGATGAGTCCGAGTTCAGTTCTACCTCATGTTGAGCTGGTCCAGTCTGTCTGGATCATCTGAAGGAAAACTACACAGACAAACCATGTCACATGCAATCACAAGCCGGTTTCTGCATCGTAATTATCTATCATGTCGGTTTTAGTAAAAAATATTAATCAAACTTCTTGTGTTCTTCTGTTTCATTTAAGTTACCGTGAAAAATAAGTATATTATTCAATACTTAAATTATACTTTTAACATAAAAAGTGTGTTTAAACAGGTACATTTCTACTCGTGTTGAAGTATAGTTACGGTGCATGTTTTAGTGTATCTCCAAAATACTTAATTAGTAAAAGAGTTATAAATACAATAAATGTGTATTCAAAGTAAATTTTTGCAAAGCATATTGATAAGATAATTTAACTCAATTTGTAATTTAGTACATTTGTTAAAAGTGCACTTTATTCAAAATATACTTTGAATTATATGAATATATACTTTTCAACAGTATGTTAATGTCATGTTTTTTTAAGTTGAACTTAAATAATAGTTTTCAAAAATCAATTTTTAATTATTGTATTTAATGTACTTTAACAGTATATTTACTGCAAGTTCACTCCAACAAACACTTGATCTAAGATACACTTTATTATACTTCTCAAACCTATACTTTTCAAAATGGATTTTTTTATGTGTTCAAGTGTATTTTTTAAAAGTGTGGTAATGACTGTATTTCATCTAAGTTGCACTTAAGTACTACTTCATAAATATACATTTTTCTTTAGTGCATGTTTGTGCTTTTATAGTATATGTCTTAAAAAAGTTTTTTCCATTTAACTTAGCTGAGTATATTCTTTTCAAAGTGTATTAATGTCTGTATTAATGCAAAGCTTCACTTAAGAAATACTCTTCTATAATACACTTATTTCAACTTGATCGGGATGGCGGTTCAATCCCAGCTTCTGTCGGCTCTTCCGACAGTGTATGAATGTGGCAGAAAAAGGTAAATAGCAGCACTGTATGAATGTGTGTGAATGGGTGAATGTGCTATTAGTGGTCAATATGACTAGAAAAGTGCTATCTAAATACAGACCATTTACCATTTATTTTCAGCACCTGAAAGCATACTTAAATGCGAAAGTGAATTTATTTTGTTTTCAGAATATACTGGAAATACACTATAAACTCAGTATACCATTTTTACACTTGCAAAATCATACTTCTGCTTTAAGTATATTTTAACACAAGTGTGTTATTTTGGTAAGTGAAAGTACACAAAAATACAGGAAACATATGCTTTTAATGTATTTAAGCATGCCTTAAGTACAGCTCACAGTATATTAAATACAACTTAAGTTGTTTCATTCTAACACAACTTCAAGTATAGTAATTTTAAACATAAAAAAGTAAACTTAAGCATATGAAATATACTTTTACAAAATCTATTTAAGTATATATTTTTTTCACTTGGGAGCCGCAATAAAAAACTACATCACAAGCAAGAACACACTGGATCATCTACGTTAACTGTATCTTCTGAAACAATGCTCATATGTGACATTAACACGCGTTACAAACACCTTAATGCACCTTGTCAGTAAGCATTAATGTTACGTTAACACTGCATTGCTCGTATGGCAAATTTAACGTGGTGGACCATATTTTCAAACCACCGTGTTGTGTTGATTCCGATAGCATCGTCAGCAGAGCTGGCAGTCTTGCTCGAGGATAATCCCAGTCTAGCTGGCTAATAAGCGATTTAGCGAGCTAAGCTAACAAGCCAGGTACAGAGCGCAGACACCGACACCCGGTATTTACTGCAAACAGAACAATACTATCCTTTTACTTACAGAAAAAACAGGAGCGCAAGCTTCTTGGACTTCTCTGTTGGGACAACTGACCGCAGAGCAGGCGTATTATTCATCCGGTTAGTGCTTGAAATGTTCTCCGCAAGGCTCCGACACCACGGTCGAGAAGTCATGTTCAATGACCGGGGATTTGTTCAGGTGACACCTAGCGCTGCCAGCCGCTAACCACCACCGAGCGTCTAACAAAGAGCGGCGTCACCTGTCACTCAAGTATCCACGCCCCTAATTATGCAGAATTTCAAGCCTTAATATAATATAAATGGGTGAGTTATAAAAAAAATTCACCCCTCCCCAACAGTTGTCACGAAGGCGGGGATTAGCCATTGGGACCAGGCTGTTAACATGTTTAATTCTGCTGTAAAGTTGGGCATTTTAACATGGGGCTCTATGGGGATTTTCGCGTTTTTGGAGCCAGCCTCAAGCGGGCATTTAGTGAACGGCAGTTTATAGCACTTCCACATAGGCATCATTTCTCAGCCTCAGAGTTGGCCACTTGGTGGAGGCTCGACTAGCTGTGGAGTCACGCTAAAACCGTGCATCCACAGATAGTCGTCCGTGTTTGTTATTCTATTTTCCTGCATCATCCTGTGGAATTTTTGTGACCCTTTTGAATTAAAATTATGTGTGTTTTTAAACATAAAAACGGGCCTAAAGTGGATTATAGCATCAGATACATCCGGGGTTACCAGCTAACCGCCACTAATGTCAATAACAATTGGGTTTCCAGGCAACTCTCATCAGTTTCGACAAAAGCTTGTACACCCTGGGAAAGATCTTATCAACCCTGTTGGGTACACCATTAGGTCAATGTGCTGATGCAGTTCTTGCTTTCACCACCACCTGCTCAATCTCAGCCATCTTGTTGCAGTGACAAAGTTATTTTTTGAAGTGGTTCTCCAGCTTCTGTACGGTGGTCTCAAGTTTCCCAAACTCCTTCTCCAGCAGATCTCGGGCCAACTCAAACTCTCCAAAGAAGCTTTCTCCTTCCAACCCCTTAGTTTCTGGATCCATTCTGCTCTCCTCAGGTTTTCAAGCACACGTTCCAGAGAAGCCATCTTTCTTTCACCAACTTGTGAGTGTGTGTGTGTGTGTGTGTATGTGGTTAAGTTAGAGAGAGAAAATGACAGAAAGCTAGAAAATTGACTTAACATACACTGCGTGCATCTTTGTACCACTGTATGGAATTTTTTTCCTTGCACTCCCTTCGTATCTGTGGTTTTCCTAGGTTTTGTAACTGTTCTGCTGTGGATAAAACTATTTTTTCAGTTTTCGTCTTCCATTCTACAAAGACTAAATACACAAGGGAAGATTGAACACAGTTGAGACCAGGAAAAGGCAAAATGAAACAAAAAAAGGCTCTGAAGCACTGGGCAAGGGCTTTGCTGGGGGACTCTGGAGGACGGCCTGAAGGCAGGACGGGTAGAGAGCAAAGGAGCTAAGATGGGCGTAGCATTTCAAGGGGACAGCCAGGTGGCGGGGCAGACAGGTGTAGCAATTCGGGGGGGAAGGCCAGGCAGACAGATGTAGAAGATCTTGGGACGGCCAGGTGGCCGAGCAGACAGGCTGTGGTGCTCAGGGGGATGGCCCAGAGGAGCAGGGTCGGCCAGACCAGTTGAAACCATGGTGAAAAGGCTACTTGCACCACCTGTGCCTCCATGCACAACAACAATTTTCTGCTTTTTTGAAGTTTTTCAACTCCAAAATCAGTACAATCCATGAGCTACTGGCCTCTGCTAACATGATGCAGACTGATTTACCATCAGCAAGTGCCATGAAACTGTCTCCACCCTGTGTTTTATGTGACTTCAGTCTCCCAAAAAATCACATTTTCAAGCTCATCACTAAGTCCAGTTCCTCCACATTCCACCTGGATCCAATTCCCACAACCCTAGTTAAAGAATGCCTGCACTCTATCATCACACTGATAACCTCCATCATCAACTCCTCCCCGTTTACTGTAAATGTCCCCCTTCACTGAAAGTTGCCATAATCAGACCAACCCTGAAAAATTCTGGTTTAGACTCCTGTGACAAAAACAACCACCAACCATTCATATTCATATATGATTCATATCCAAATGCCTTGAGAGTGTTGTTGAATCTCAACTCCAGACCTATCTTGATAACAACAACCTCTTTGAACAATACCAATCTGGCCTTTGACCTACATATTGCTTGCTTAAATTGAAAATTAGGCCGTATTGTTTATATTGCGTTTACATTTAAATATTGTCCAGTGAAGAGCGGGTTAAGTCTTTGAAAATGAAGTCAAATGAGTTTTCATTTAAATTTTCATATTGTTATCGAATTGCATCATTTTAATATAGTCACAGAATGCCCATACAAGGATGTGAAAACGAAAATGAAAATTGGATTATTGCATTTTCACTTAAATATTTACTCAAAAGACATACATTTGTGGAAAATTATAATGCTATGCTATTGTGGAATTACATTTTAATTTTCACATTTACATTATCATTTGAATTAAGTCCCCTATAGGCTTCCAAAAGGCACATCTTGATGGCTATTCATTTGTGGGATTATGTTGGCATCTCTCAAAGATTAGAATTTTCTTATAAAAATCAACAAGCTATTTAAAGACAGAAACGTTTTTTTTATGACTGTTTTTGTGTACTGATCAGGCAGTAGTGGTTTCCATGTTCAAGTGTACACGTTTGTAAATTTTTGTGTGAGTGTGTGTTGGTACTGTCACTGTCTGGGTCTATGTGTGTATGTGATGAGTGACAGACGCAGCGGGGGTATCCATGACTGTGCGTCAAGCATGTAAACCCAGCCTGATCTGGTCTGCAATGGCCCCTCAGGTCCCTCAGGCACACACGCACGCACACACACTGTTCCTGGCTAAGCTTCTTGCATATTCACAATCCTGGAGACTCTGTTGACAAGCAAAACTTTACTGATTCACCAATAGGATGATGCTGTTCTTACATGTGGTAATGTTTTGTAATGAGGCAATCTTTCGACATAGTAACACTGCATTCTTTTTCAGAAATATATGTTCTCACACAACTTAATTGCTAAAGCTGCAATATGGATTTCATCAAAATGCTGGGTAATAATTTAAACAGGTCAGCACTCTTTTGAACACACAGATTGAATGGGAAAAGTTACTAAAAGCTGTCAGCCTTGACTTTTAGAATTAACATTTATTTTCTGAATATTGAATGATGAACTAATAATTTAGAAAAAGAAGTACTTTACTTTAGATCATATCAAGCCAGTGTGTCTGTTGAACCTGTGTTACTTGACTAATATAATAAATTGAATGCTGACATGGTAAAGGAATTTAACATTATCTTAAAATCAAATATATTAAAATATTTTGTCATTAAATGACAATGTTAATGTGCTAATAATTACTTTTCATAACTAAATATGACAGCTGATACCTTAAGTACTTTCATATAGATATATCAATAACTTTAATCTGTAAACTGACCTAAAGCTGTAAGAATATACCTGGGATTACAGTGGAAACAGAGACATTAACTTCAAAGCACTAGTACACCTCTTATACAATGTCTTTCATCCAGGTGTATTGTGCAGGTAGTTTTTAAACAGTTTGACAAACTTTTTTGTGTTTGAGAGATTAGCTCAAAGGATACATCAAACATCATCAATAAGCTTTTAGAGTAAGAGAAATTTAATTAATAACATGAAGAGCAGCCTGTGGTGTTGAATCTTAATGGGGTGAGTCATCTTCTGTATATGATTGAAATGTATAGTGGCTTTACAGGTAGTTACTTCAGGGATTAGCGATGTCAATAAACAAGACTGTCCTCAGCTCGTTTTTAGAGCAGCATATTACAACGTATGTGGTCGTCTTAAAGACCGCAGACAGTCAGCAGTGGAACTGGTAAGTCCATCAAGTTTGTGTATTTAAATGGTGTAATAAGTGTTGTTACCACCGTGTGCACAGAGGACACATACAGTCGGAGTGCACAATAAACTGCTTTTATTCTGGAGCAAACAATTGAACTCAAAATCAACAAAAAGGACTTTATCCCATCCAGCGTGCCCTGCGCTGCCAGGCTGCTGCCGTGCATGGTCCGGTTTTCTAAGAAAATGGTCAAACTATATCTTGCTCCCTCCTCAGTCATGTCCTCGGTCGGGCTGCTACAGCATTAAAAAGGGGAGAGCATGATTAGCCAACTCATTGCATCTGTGCCAATCAGACCACCTGGCACTGCTCCCACTGAGCCGGCGCCACACCGACACTTTCACCTACAGCTGAGTGCCCAAACCACGTCCCCCCCCAAATGGATTTCTTTAATCGTGCTGATTCTCTGCCATTTCACCCTAACCATCACCCTTACCTTTACAAGCTCATTAACCATGCATTGGTAATAGGGCTGAACAATTTGGGGAAAATATCGAATTGCGATTTTTCCATCAGATATTGCAATTTGATTGGCGATTATAATTAGCGCACACACACTGACAGAGAGAGTGAGATGTGTTGAAGAGGATCAGTGGAGAGAGCTCTCTCTCTGTTAGCAGTCTGTCTCTTTAACGAGGGAATAGTCGTGGTGTTCGTCACCTCACCGTGCCACGTAAGACATTGTCATACGGAGTAACAGTCTCAAACAACTCTTGTGTGTTTCTGTGTCCGTCACTACTGTCACTGACTTGTTGGCCGTACACTCGTCATGTAGCTGCTGTGGCGCTGTGTCAAGCGCTGATACAGGTTGGTGGTGTTGTCCCGTGAAGTAGCAATGGTAACACGACATGTTCTGCACAACACCTGACGCTGCGCAGCATCGTCCTTTTAAAACCGACGTGCTGTTGCTCTTTGAGCCTAATGTATTCGCTGTATCAGTGTCCGACTGTTCTGTTGAGCTTGAGGCCATTGCGCAGCAGGTTAGTGCAGCGTGACTGATGCTTATTCTTGGAACCGAGTGCTCCATTCGCTCGCGTATCACCTGACCCGTGTAATCGTGTCCCTTGCGGTTAGAAATCGCGTTTTATCATATTGCGATATTATCGCAAATGCAATTAATCGTTCAGCCCTAATTGGTAACGCCCATGATGCTCTGAGCCAAAAAAAATATTTGTGGCGTACCGCCTGTCACCGGTAGAGGCGCTACTTTAGGAAACAGTCAATATGGTCATTTTACCACATACGACATCGTTTGTTGTATGAGTTAGAGGACTTGTTGGAGTAAACAGCGAAAATTAACCTCATAGGCTTAACATATCTATTCACATGTCTGCATATGCAGTGTATGTGTTTGTTCATAAGAACCTATAAATAAGCCTCAGACAAAGTTCATGTAGACATACTGTACAGTATTTCCAACCACTGAGGCAAAAGTAGCAGGAAAGTTAAATCATAGTGGAAAATCTGACCCATGCTCTCATCTGACAAAGGTTCATCTGTGTCACTACTCAGGAATAAGTTGTGTAATAATTGAATAAAGTTTTATAAGCATTATCCAAATAACTATTCAAAAGTCAAAGATGAGTCACACGATTGCACCTGCTAAGTTTGGAAATTCCTATTTTCCTTAATTACCTCAAACATAAACATTAGTTTACAACTGTTTGAGAAAATACAATTCTGAAGAAGAAAGAACTACAGTGAGCAAGTCTGTGTGTGTGTGTGTGTGTGTGTGTGTGTGATTAGAACTCTAACGCAGGCGGCAAGTAAGTAGACCTATAGCCCTAATCAGATTACATGATTAATGAGGGAGGGAAATGGGCTTATGTTGTGTAAGAAAATGTGTTTCAACCCAAAGCAGCGGGTATCAGCAACCTTAATGCATCAGCCATCGACTGGACACCTGAGAGCCACAGTCTGCTGCGCTGTTAGCTCTGTCCCAGCGGAGAGACGCTACATCGATTCTCCCAAAACTCACTTACTTTCTTCCTGTTTCTCTTTTTATCTCCTTGTCTTTATTTAGTTTCTCATTTTTACCCCCCATTTCATGCTTTCTGTGCATTTCTTTCACACCTCCGTTGTTTAATTTAATTATCCCTTCCCTGCCTCTCTTTTCACTCTGCTCAGTTCTGGATCCCTAATCTATCTTGCTCTTCTTTCCTTGCCTCTTTTCACCACTACACTAACAGGCTCCCTGGGTTTGCACACACTGCACAATAGGATAAGTGTTTTCTGAGTCTGTTTTTTTTTCAACCTCTATGTGATTTAGGTTCATTTCTGGCATTGGAGCAATGGCCAACACTCAGTCCTTGCAACCCAAACACTGAACAGTCATTTAATCTCTGTGACTTGCTGCACCACAGGCTAGTCTGATATATTAACCCATGCTGCCTCATCCAATAAAGACTGTGTCTACTCAGTAAGTGTGTGAAACATACTGGTGGAAACAAAAACACAGGGTTTCTATGACAAGGCAAAGGTTTATTCATTATTCATGTCCCCAAGTTTCCATAAAAAAATATTAGACGATATTTAGATATTAGATGTTTTTGTGTCAAAACAGTATTAACTTTGGTAAGAGGTAGATGGACTGTATTTATATAGCACTTTTCTAGTCTTATCGACCACTGGGCACTTATACAGTACAAGTCACATTCACCCATTCACTCACATTTACCGCTCATTTTCTGTCACATTCATACACATTCATACAAATAACACAATGACAGTTACAGCTCTTGGTCCTGCTTCATGAAGGTAGATGATGTGCTATTGCTGGGAGCCAATTAGAGCCCCTGTGGTTCTTTGAAGCTCATTGTAACTTGAAAATCTCTGTGTTATGTGCACAGTATAGTTGTATCACATACACAGGGGCTGATGAGTGATTAGACTGGATTCTAAGACTAACTCAGCCAGGGATCTACTCATTTAACCCTAAAACAATTCACCTTTCTCTCTTATCAACAGCAGTGATTGTGGTGCACTAAATTGCAGTGTTTTGATCCCTGGCTCAGCTATGTTTAAGTGGCTGCTGAGTTTAGTGACGTAGTAACAAAAAGCATAGGGTCTACAGTAACAAGTGTCCTTTTGGCAGCATCAGGTGTATTGACTCACAGTGAAAATAGTGTTTAGCAACAAACAGTCAAGAAATGTGGATTGAAATGAGGATACAAAGATGTTATGACACAGACCAAGTTCATTTTTTACTCCTCAGCAGAGTTTATTCCCTTGGTGAATATGCCGAGAGTGGAATCTGTGTTTGCGCTCCTCAACTGAACCATCATCTCCAATGAGATAGTTTACTCTGAAAGGTTCAGTTACTACAAAGGAGAAGTATAAGGCGTTCATTAAAACAAAATAACCTTGGGCTTAGAGAATGAAAGCAATAAAGCAGACTGGATAAATAAATACATGAATGGAATGAAGATCATGAAATCAAGTCAGAAAAATGGTGCGGAGACCACAAGAAACCCTTGAGATATGGAAATAAACCTGCAATATATAGACAAACGATTAGTGTACCGTCATCATTAAAGATAATTTATTGTTGTACTGTTGGAACCTGATGTAAACATACTCATGCGCAGATGCACGTGTAGTGTATGTGTAAACATCAGCACAAAAATCATACAGTACAAACACACACACACTCCCACTATGGATTCTGCACAGACAGCAAGGAAAATATCAGTTTTGAAAGTATTACCAGTCATATTTTCATATTTCTTTCCCCCGCTGTAATTTTACCCTGTCAAACAAATCAAAATGCCAAGACCAAACGTAGGCTGAGAGAACGACTCATATTTTCCACTGTCAACCTGCTGCCTTTACAAGCAGGCTCTGTGCAAGGAGAGAGAGAGAGAGAGAGAGAGAGTGTGTGTGTGTGTGTGTGTGTGTGTGTGTGTGTGTGTGTGTGCGTGCCTGCCTGCCTGTCTGCGTGAGTGCGTTTGTAGCCCCATGTTGATTTTTTGCGAAAATGTACTTCACTTTGAATGAAAATAGATAATAATAACTTTACAAATGGTCATTACACAAAAATTCTCAAATTACTGCATACTTTTACTATTTAACCATTTACTTTAATTTCATTTAACTACATATGTATCATATCTGAAGCTGATAAAAATTGAATGCAAATAATAAAATTAAGTTGCTAATACTGTGATTTTTTTCATAATTACGATCGATGCTCAGTATTGTAATGCTCTGTGAGTGTTTGTATGATTTGGTAGAAATGTAAACTAGATTTCTTGACAAGTGATTGTGTCTGTGCCACAGATGTATAACCACTTCAATATTGGACTTCAATATGATCTGTGCAAACAGAATATTTACATTCATCTAAGTCATCTAGTGACAAGAACAGCATACAAGGTTTGGACTCATAAGTACGACTAACTACTATGCTGTAAAACTCATGTCCTTTACTGCAAAAGATAGTCGGTACACGGGCAGGAAATCAGAATCAGGCAAACAAATCCAAAGGAGTAAAGCTAAAAGCAAAGTCAAAAACTAAGAGCACAGGTCATTTAACAGGAAGACTATATTCAAAATGCTGCTGGAACTCTTGCACAAGGGACAAAGACGAACTGGCACAGGTACGAGGGAGCACACACACTGAATACACTGGAGGGGTGGCGATAATTGCACCCAGGTGAAACACATTAGGGAGGGGCAGTGCCGTTTAATGAGAGTCACGACAACTCCGTTCACTCCAACGGACACTTTCACCTTTTTTTTTTCTAGCAATGGTGGATCATGGAGCCTCTCAATAGTTCCCGATTCAGCACATCTGAATCAAGGGGCAGACAATCACAGAAGCAGGAAACACACAATGGAAGGAAGTTGAGAGGTAGAGAGGAGAGGTGAGTAACACAAGATAAAACAGGAAATGAATGTGAAATGTCAAAATAAAAGAACAAAAGACATAAGTAGCAGGCTGACATGACAAGTACACTGAACGAAATATATAAATAATGATAAAATTCAAGCAATATTAAATATAAATATATATATATATATATATATATATATATATATATATATATATATATATATATATATATATATGTGTGTGTGTGTGTGTGTAAAGACTGAATTTCTATATTTGACAAAATGTAAATGAAAAATGTAATCCTCTACATTGCATTGACGTTTAACTCCACAAGCCGACTGTCATTCCAGACTGAAACTAAATATATCAAGGTAAAAAAACTGGGATGATGAAGCAATAGTCCATTTCATCTCCCAAACAGGATGGCCAAGCAATCCGCTGCCTTCTGGTTACACTTCCCCTCAGAGCGCCATCCGTCATCAGAGGGTCAGGGGTGGGGAGATTAATCAAAACAGTTTGTGCAGTGTGAGGTACACAAAAGAGCCTCTCAGGATTAGAGATGGCCTGCTTTGTTTATGGCTGTCTACATTAAGACCAATCCACTCATCACCCGGACCTGCTTGGTGTGAACTCATCAACCATTCCAATGGGCTGACATGGCAAACCATCACATACACAGCGCTCTTACTACACTTTCCTGTCTCTGCAGCTTTGCACACACCAGAAGAGGAAAACAGTAATCAAGATTTACTTAAATTACACGTTTGGGTATTGTAACTTTCTGAGTACTTCTGTTAATTTCCATCTGATTGTGTTTTCCTGTTAAGGTATTAACATCTACTGAAGGCTCAGAGGCATGGTGGGAAAAATGTATGTGATTTGTTACCGCACCAAGAACAGTCCTTAAATCCAATTTGTGGACATTCACAAACTAAGAAATGAACTTGAAACTAACTTCTTGGACTGTATTAGTGTGAAACTATTCAATTTATCCGAATCTCATAGAAGTATATTTTAAATGAACGCAAATACAATTTGGTCTTTGTTTATAAGAGTTCAGAATGATTTCCACGCCTGTATCAATAGAGACAGTATATACACTAGAAATGTATTTTACAGCAAAATCTATTTTACAGTGTTTAGTGTGGTTGAACTAATGGAAAAGGACAGACAAATGTGTGCATCACACAGTTTTATTAGTTTGTCCACATGGTACACATTCACATGGTATAGTTGATGCCTAATTGTGTTTGACATGCTATGATTGCTATACAGCCAGTGTGGAAGAGGAACTTGGTTTGTTTTTATATTTTCTTTTATTTCATGTCTCTCAGGGCTAGTGCAGCAAAGTCTAGGTTGAGAGTCTCAATGACGAATTTGCGACAAGCAAATGTTTGGTCCACATTAATAAAAAGGAGTCCATATATTTCCCCGTGCATCTCATTCTCTATGCGTTCTGGCCTAAAAATCATGCTGGCTCCATTAGCTGGTGTTTGGACACCTTTAGGGGCTCCGGGCTCAACAAGCAGAGCTGTCAACGAGGGGCTTTGGTAAATCGAGAGATTATCCAAACAGTGGGACACTAGCTAATAAAAACAAGCCCTCCGTTCACTGCATTAGTGCTGCATTAGCGCAGAGAGTAGGATGAATGAGGACCCATGGGTCTGAGTGATGCACATGTCCAAAGCTGTTAAAGGGATCTTCTGTAAATTATTGGTGATTTATTACAGACTGTAGTTATTAGATCAGTTATTGGAGTGTTTCCTTGTTTGATGAAGAGGAAGGGGCTGTAGATCTGAGACACAGATATTTGCAGGACTGTTTAATCAGATAAAGTCCAAAAATATAAACAAAGTTGATGAACGAATGAAAAATCTTAACTGATTTGGTCATGAGCTTATTAAAAAGGCTTAAGCAAAATATGGTTGCAGAGGAATGAAACTAACTTACCTATTTAGGCCCTTGCAATTCAAAATGCATCTTACTCTTAAACAACTGACTTCATGCAAAAGTGAGGTAATATTCTAACTTCTGCAAAATAGATATGCATCTTAAACATATCTGTAATCAGAATATTTTTGTAAACGAGTAGAAGCTACGAAAATCTATTTGAAGTTGCTTCAGAATAAAAAATATGTTTTTATAGTTTAAATCATGTTGCAATTGAAAAAAATCTGAAAATAAATCAACAGAAAATGATGAAATGATAATTAGGAAGCAACTTGTTTTACCGTCGGCTGAGTATTCAACATTCATGCTGTACATGTGCAGGGCCAGAGAATACAGTAAGCACAGTATTCTCTGCTGCCATACTGCAGCCTCGCTCTGGGTGTGTACACCGGTAATGGGCATAAACTTCAATTTCGACATTTATTAACTCCCGCAAAGACGACAGCTGCTGCTTTTTTTTCTCAAAGCACGGAAAATGAAATCATCTAATTTCCTTCACAAAACTTTGTTTTTGTGAGGTTTCTCAGGGTGAATTTAGGGAAAGGTTTCAGTGCATTAAATCATTTATTTACAGAGTAAAATGTCTTATTTTCCACCAGTGACCAACACAGTGTAGGTGCCTTAACACAGTGTAATCCATTTATACACTCAGTTAATATATGGGCAAGGGGTTAAGGGTTTAATTTGAAGCAAATTAGATTGGCCAGAATAAATCTGCTTCATGTTTCTGACAAATACATTTGCAGATTCGTCACAGTCTTTATGTTAAACTTTGATACAATTTGAGAGTGTGTAATATGTCTCAAAATAAGTACTTAACATGAATTTATTCATGTATTCATTTGAAGGTTTGCAAAAAATAATTTTGCATATACTGTATGAGCAGTTTTAATGCCAATAACTGTTAGCAAGACAGCATAATGCCATTAGGGTATAACTGCTGGTCTCTGTGGTGGTAAGGACACTGCTGGCAATAACACACGGAGAGAGGGAATTTGCCTTTTATTAAAAACTGCTTTGGTGACTGGGAGTAAATTCATTACCTGACACTATTAGCTCAGCAGAGTGGGAATAAACTACTGAGGAGGCACCACAAAATGCCTCAGGCACTTTGTGTGTGCATTCTGTGTACGTGTGTGTGTGTTGGGGGGGGGGGCTTTAGATTGACTGCTTTCAGTTTCCTCAGCAGTGGCTTTGTTTTCACTGCAACATGTAATCAGATTGGGACTCCTTCTTAAAATCATGATGATTTCTACAGCAAGAAATTGACAGTTGATGCATCTGACATTTGTCATGAATAACAAACATTTAGCTGTAATGCTGTAATTATAATACATCAACACAACATATATCTTTTGGATTGTCTACAGTTACAGTTATTTATCATAAATACATATACATTCATTTATATCAAGTGTAACAAGCTGTCCTCAGTTCCTATTCTCAATCCTCCCATCCTGCTTGGATTTACAGCAAAGACCCCATTGCAGCCCCTGCACAACCATTTATCTCCCAACACTTTACCTAGATCTCTGGCTCTACTGGCCTGTTTCTCCTTATATCCCAAAATAATCCCCCCAAAGCCTCTCTGGATCTGTGTTTCCCAGCTCTTGAGAGATAAACCACAATGGCAGTTCGGCTAAATGAACAGGCAGGTAGAGGAGATCAGTAAGTTTGATGAATGCATAAACATCTACTGGAGGTATTCTCTGTAGATAAAATGAAGAAATTGTCATTCCCCAATGCTGCAAGTTAAATACACATCTGAAAGACTGCGTTTGTGAAGGTCTTGGACTACATCAACAAATAAAATGCAAATACTGATGTCTGAAGAAAAGGGTACTTACTCACAGTCTTGTTTCAATCCTCACATAATTTACAGTATCCCATGTGTAAATTGTGCTAAAAGGTGCTGACACCTGCTCTCATAATCTCCTGGAAGTGACAGCGTGCTCCTGTTCAAGTCAAGCTCCAAGTAAATGCTAACAATCTAAATGTAAATGTAAAGTAAATTGTAAATGGACTGTATTTATATAGGCCTTTTCTAGTCATACTGACCACTCAAATCACTTTACAGTACAAGTCACCATCACCCATTGACACATTTTAACATTCCTTCTATACACAGCGCTTTTTCTGCCACACACCATTCATATACTGCTAGCATAGCCATCAGCGGCAATTAAGAGTGTCTTGCCCAAGGACACTTCAGGCTGGTGGACCAGGGGGATTGAACCATCAACCGTGTGGTTAATGGAAGACTTGCATACCTCCTTAACCACAGCTAAGGACTTTGACTTTTAGAGAACGCTTTTCCAAATGAGATATTTTATAACAACACCCGGCGCCAAAAAGTCACCAAACCATTTAATAACATACACATCACTGTGCAATCTAAATTCCAACCACAGCCCTGATACCATGCCTAATTTAACTTCATCACCATGCCTCCCTATTAAAAACTTTTCCTTTTCCTTGGCTGTATTGCGATAAAAAGGTGAATAGATTGTTTGGTGTGGCTGTGACAGTGGAGGTAGACACTTACAGGGGTTTAGGGAAAAGACTGTGTGGGCCTATTAGATTGCATTATTGACTCAAGGTCTGCCATGTAAGACAGAACACAAAAGGGAAAGAAAAAAGGAAAATCCAATTCATGTGTGTGAGAAGCAGAGAAACAAAGAAAAGTAGAAAAATGTGAAAAAAATGTGTATTCATTATTCATTGTGTTTTAGTGATTAAATAATGTGGAAAGCAAAATATGTGTGCATACATTTAAACAACAAAGGGGAACAACATATGTATTTGGTGTAATGGAGCCATAGGGTCTGAAGCAGTGAAGCAGTTTTTTTTTAGTTTTTTTTTAAATATGAGCCTATCAAACTTCAGCAGCACTTTATGGTAGTGACCAAAGCAGAAACAAATACTAGTTTACAGTTTCTTATTACTAGCTGTAAATCATCATGATTAAACAATCAGAAATACTTCTGCAAAATGAAATGGAGCCAGTTGTTTTTATTTCAACTCGATAGCATTTCCCACTCATACAGGGAAGCTGCAGATTAAGGATACTGTTAAGCATGAATATTCAGCTGGTAACCTGAAAAGCTCAGAATCAGACGTTCATGACTGTCTTATAAAAACAATAATTCTGATGTAGAAATAATGTAGTAATATTTTGACTCATATAAAAGTCTTGGAAATAGGTAAAATATGTTACTCATAATTTTGTAAAATTTGAAATTTTACAATTGCTTTGATAAATACCATTTAACATTTTCTGAGCATGAAGCATATAGTTAGGGTGATTTATACAATCGATGAGAGAAATTACCCCAAAGTTAACATAATACTATAATTGTATTGAATTATTTGGCTTAAAAAAGTTTTTGGATGTAGTTTAATTAAGTTTAAATTTAATTATGACTTCATATTTTTACTACAACTTAAACTTAATTAAACTACTTCCAAAAACTACCCCAGGACATAGTTTTCCCCTTTACGAAATTAAATAATCATGTTAAAAAAAAAAACATGCCTGTGTCAAGAATCAATTTGTTTTAATGTTAATTCCAAGCAAGCCTATTAGAGAATGGTGCTGAATGGATGAGGCAACAGTCTCTGATGGCTCAGTTGTGACATGTTGTCCCTGATTTTAAACATACTGCTGTGCACAGTCTCCCACGCTGCGTTGTGCAGCTCATTTGACCCCAGTCCGTAGAGTTCCTCTCTTCAAATGTTTTACATTTCTGTGTCAAGTTCTAAACTTTAAACTGCCACAAAGAAAGAAATTCAAAGTCAGATCACTATTTCATTTCTTTTCTTTTAAAGGGACAACACTTTGTGAGGCAACTGCTTTCAACATCGGGGGCCAACCAGGAACAGATGGACAGGGAGATAAACCCCCCTACAAGCAAAAGCAGTGGTGCAACTGCCGCTCAAAATCCCAGCGTGTTGATGTGTGCAAGTGCAGAGGAAGGAGTAGAGGGGGAGTCTAGAGAGGGGGTTGTGTTATGGCTCTGAGGGTTCTACTCCTTGATATGAGTGACTGACACTCCTCCAACATCTGTTCCTCAGAAAACATTCTCTCACTCACAATCCTCCACCAACAATCTCCCTGACTCAGTCTCTGCCCCCAACCCCAACACCACACCACACAGACACACACACACACACACACACACACACACAGACACACGCACACACACATACACACGCAAACACAGTTAGATGATCTTTTCATTTTACAGTAAAGCCAAGAGGAATGGGGAAATTAGATTAGGGCAGAATAAGATACTTCACTTATGATGTGGCTTTCTGCAGGCTTCTCTGCATTGTTGACAGAGGAGGCTGCAGACGGCACTGATGCCTTTACCCTTCTCTTCTCCTTCCTCCGCTGCTCTGTTGCCCCCCCTCCAACCTGAACATCCACTCCTCAACTCCTCACTCAATGATCAGGTTACTCTCCGTCCATCAGTGGATATGGGGTGGAGAAGAAGGGTTATACTGATCAATGGCAGGAAACCAGATGATGGCAAAGGATGATGTTCTATTTCTCGCTTATTTCTGCAGACTGCACAAAGCATGCATAGCTTTCCCTTTGGGCCGAATGCATACCTATTTACCTGCCTGCCCCTTAAGTGAATGACTAATAAGATACAAAATTAGAATATGCTGTATATTTCTCCCAGCTTTATGCAAATATCTAACATATTGCTCTCAGTCTCCAGGGAACCACCCGTGAATATACTTAAAGGGGCATGAGGGAGAACCACAAACACACACACCTCATACCCAATATATGTGTAATTAGTGCAGAAAGAGAAAAAAGCTGTCTCATTTGAGTTTATTAATTCGTGGTATTGCTATTAGCTTTTATCACCAGCATTTTATGGCCAACAAGGCTGCTGCTCATTCCTGGAAGCACTTATTAGCAAAATTAGTATTTGCCAGTTATTTAAATCTATCCCTCCAGATCAAATTAGGCAGTATGAGATCCTGGCAGAGTTATGACACAAACACTGATAATACAATTGAAAAAGGTGGAGACTTCATTATGTTGAAAGATTATGCTAAACATGATCTCACTGCTTTGTGCATCAAAGATTTATTGGATTTTTTTAAACAGATATGATATGAATGATCACTTTTGCGTTTGAGTGTGTCATCATATGTGTGTGGAGGTGCACTACTTGTGCATGGGTACAAGCATAAAAAAGTGCGTTTCTGATCTATACAGTGCAGACTACTGAGCTTTCTTGCCACCACAGCTAACTCTTAACTCCTGTCAAAACAGAACTTTAAA
This sequence comes from Scophthalmus maximus, assembly GCF_022379125.1. Lineage (NCBI taxonomy): Eukaryota > Metazoa > Chordata > Actinopteri > Pleuronectiformes > Scophthalmidae > Scophthalmus > Scophthalmus maximus. The sequence continues at coordinate 25,469,625 of NC_061524.1, forward strand.
TTAAATTAAGACTCCATGCTGCAGGCCCTGCTGAGCCCCCCAACCAATGCCTTTAACACTCTACACTGCTCTGGAACACACACACACACACACACACACACTATTCACAGACGTTTCATCCAAAGACGCACAGAGATCAACAATGACAACAAGCTCAGAATATAAATATAATGTTCAACTAATTTAATGACAACCAGCTAAATAAAGAATGATTTTTAAAAACACCAGAGAATATATAAAATATGATGAAGCTCTGAAGCTGTTAATTCACTGCAGCTGAAATGGACAATGATGAACCTCTACTGTGTCCAGAACGCTTGGAAGACTACATTGTAAGGATGTATACTGCCCTGTTTAAAGAGTTGTTAAAACATTTTTTGGGTGGGAAGTTGAACTAAAGCATGTGAACTGATGGTGTGTCTAGAAGGTTCAAGGGTCTGTGGCTACAAGGGGGATGAAAAAATGTATATAATGCCACAGAAACAAAATCGTCATTTTGAATTTAAACATTTTCGTCATGAGGGAATTTCCTGTTATAAGGATTTCTAAAATACAAATAATCCTTTTACTACCATATGGGCATTCATATTTGGCAATGCTGATGTATATTTAATCTATTTGGAAATAAAAGCATAAACTCTTAGTGTCAAATTGTTGTCAATGTGTGCACCAGAAAAAAACTATTCAAAGACAATAAAATAGCATATCTCAGATTCAGTTACCTGTAGATTTGAAATATGAGCCACACTGTGTTTGAAAACAGCATAGATAGCTTATATATTGCTGCACACCAAGGTGATTTATCTGTATCTGTGTTTTGTCCTCTGCAATTTTGTTCATGTTGCATGAGTGTCAATGCTCTGTGTTTTATCCAACGATTACTCTCCAACTTGTTCTGTGTGTTGTTGGCAGTTCAAGTTGCTCAATTAGAAATCATGTTAAAACAATATTGTCTAACAGAGAGGGTCATTAATCATGAGGTTGACAAGAGCTCTGGACATTGTTGACAAGTAATGAGTGTGTTACTAACCATTAATACATTTGGGCTGCTGTTAGACAGGTGGATAATTAGTACATTGATGAAGGTAAAAAAAAAAGTTCTGTATGGCATTACTTCTGGTGATTATGTGTCATTACTTAATTGAGAGGCACAATAAAAGGCAGGAGATTCATTTCATTTTTCCAGATTGAATATTCATCTTTTCCCATATATTCAGAGTGTGTGAACACACGTGTGTGTATTTGAGATGTGAATTCCATTTAATTGTGTCTAAAAATTACATTACAAATAACTCACAATATTTTAATATAATCTGCAAATGTTATGGATAATTAATAATCAATATAACAATATTTTCACACGATGTGCCAATATGTTCTATATTATGTGTGTGTGTGTGTGTGTGTGTGTGTGTGCGTGCGTGCATGCGTGTGTGTGTCTGTGTGTGTGTGTGTATACTGAGTATTGAGCAAAGACCACTGCAATGCAACTGAATACCAGGTATTTGTCTGGGCAGCAGCTCACCACAGAAAACGATGTTGTGTTTCATGACTTTCCAAAATTGTTTTGATTATGGTTTTCATTTCAAATGACCTTTACCATTACTAAAATTACATGAACTTAAATAACTTAATAATGGATAATTAAGTTACTTTTTTTTAACATTCTGTAGTTTTAACTTAGGTTATATTTTTATTTCTTGTTCCAATTTCAGTCAACATAATCTATCAAGTTCAAAGTATCTTTTGTGTTAATGTAAAGCAGAGCCGGTGATCCTAGATGTATTTTTTAGCTAACAATAAAATTCACAGATTAATGTGCTTTACAGAGTTCAAAGAGACAAAGGAACAACATGATGTAAAGGTTAAGACCAGAAAAGCTCTCACATCTTTTACTCTGCTTTGCCGTTTTGTAACCTTTCATAAACCACATGTATGTAGGAAAAACTGCAGAGGTAAAAGGTTTATAATAATCCACAACTTTACAGGGTGTGAAATGCTAATACTTAAAGAATTGAAACACTGATAGCATTGCTTTCAATTTTAACATGCTGTAGTCAGGATGTTAGTATGTCAGTATGTTCCAAAAATGTTTGCGTGTGACGCTGCTAGTGTGTGCATCTGTGTGTTGCACATGTGTTTTCCATCCCTCCAGAGACATGGTAATTGTTTGTTGTGATATTGCAATGAAGCCCTCAGGCCCTCTTAAACTAATCAGCCTCTCTCACTCTCTCTCTCTGTCTATGAGCAGATAGATCAGTTGTCAGGGCCGTGGGCAGGCCAGTGCAGTAAAGCACAGCATCTGCCTTTTGGCCTTCGCCTAGTGAGACACATTCCCTGCCATTCCCGCCTAACATGTTAACATGCAGCCTGCCTGTCCATCAGCCACTCAACTCTCCAATTCCAAGCTCCAGCTGTTGTTTATTGTATCTCTGGAAGAGCTGATACATGAGCAACATTTTAAGATCATATAAATCAGCAATTCTGCCAACAGTTACGCCAATAGTATTTGAAGGGTTTTATAAAATGAAATGTGACAGTTAATTTTGAGTACCCTAAAGGTTGCTCTAGAAAATGGATCAGTCAGAAATCCAAAATGGGTTCTGTCATGTCTTTTGGCACAGCTATTAAAACATTTACTAGTTTTATACTATTCTATGTAGTTAAAGGGATGTCAGTTTCCTTTCTAAATAAATAGTTATTTTGTTCCAAATGCCAGATCTCCAGTCCCGATTAAGACTTTATTACCTCCCATATCTACGCCCTTTTCATAGTACATGACTCAAAACAGAAAAAAAATAATAAGGTTTCATTCAGCAGGGTTTTTTTTTCTCCAAAATAATACTTCAAACATATTGTTTTCTTTTCTAGACTTATATGAATTTAACTGGCCCGTAAATTGAACATGGATCAATATTCTGATACAAAATGAATTGTTGCACAGGTCAGTGATGTTGTGATTGAGCCAGCAGCTTATAAAACAGATTACCCTCAGAAGATGTGAAAGTTAAACAAATAACAGTGGTGTAAATCAACTCACTGTGGGTCTGTGGCATGCACCCTGTGTGTGTGTGTGTGTGTGTGTGTTCACGTCTGCATGATGAGGACGATGACGACCATGATGGTGATGATGATTGGTTAATTGCAGGCAGATTGCAAGTGCAGTGTAAAGATTATTCTTGTAGTGCAAAAGGATTGGCCTGTGGTGGCTGCGAGAAGCATGTAATATGTTTAAATAGGGTAAAGTAGTGTTTAGAGAATTGGTAATTGCTTACATCCCTCTCTGGCCATGGGGACACTGACCAGACCCCCCCCCCCCCCCCCCCCCCCACACACACACACACACAGTAGCTTACAAAATAACTACATTAAGTAGTATTGAGTATATAATATATAGATGTTATAAGAGGTTTGCATAAAGTTCAGTATTTATGAGGAAATGTGCATGTAATCCAGTTTGTTTGCAACATCATAAGGAAAAGGCAATGGGCCCCATGCAGGAAACCATTCATATGAACAGATTTGTTCTTAAGTTGTGCGTATAAGTGCTTGAGTTGAATTTCATGAATTTGTCTCGCATTTTGAGTTTTCTTTCAGGTACAAATACAATTTACCAGTAGTCCAGTCCTGTCATAGGAGTCACGTAAACTAGTCTGCATTTATTCAAATCAGGTTTTTTACTAAAATATTGTATATTTCATCACTTTGAAGCAATTACAGATATTATAATATATAAATCACACCTCATAATAATGTTGACATTATTTTGCTTAAAGCTGCTGTCGGTAGGATTGGGAGAAGTGTGGACAGTCTCAGAATTCAAAATCCAATGACTCCTGCTCCCTCCCCCTCCGCTGCAATTCGGTTCTGCCTCCACAGCGCCTCCCAGCCCACCGTGCCCGTGCACACTACCATGGCAACTGTCTGAAGCCATACAAGGTACGTAACATGACTTTCGCACCGGTAAGAAGCTAATACGGAGTACTGTCGGCATTGCTAGACTACAACACGTTTTTTAGTTACCGTTGCCTCACGTAATTACCTGTGACTTTTTGTGCAAACAACATCGTCACTGTTTTTTGAACGTAGACGACCGTAAATCAGTTTATATTAGCTTGTTTACGTACCTAGCATTAGCTACCACATTAGTTACTACAGACCTGACATGGTAGGCCTGTAAATTAACAGCTTTAGCTTCACATACATCATTTGTTGCTATGCAGTATGATTGATGCTTTTTATCTATATTTTATAACATTATTAGAGCTTTGAGACTGGTACAATGGACTCCGATGAGGAAGTTAACACCCACGGCTGCTTTGACTAGTGGACGAGGGAGTCGCCTACGAGGGAGACAGGGCAGAGGTCGGCGTGTCGCCCAGACACTGGGAGCCAAAGACATTGCTGATCTTCATGTGATGAGCCAGTTAGTATCTGCTGCTTGCACTGGTTTCATCCCAAGATGGTTTAGCTTCAGTTGCCTTTGCTAGATATAAATAGTGTGCAGTGCAATAAAAAAAAAATTCATTTCCATTTTCCATTTATTTCAAAGTTATATTTTAATATTTATGCAACCTCAGTATTTGCCTTTCAATAAAGTGTATTTTGAAAGTGATTGGTTTCTCATTCCATAAATATACAACAATGTGAAGATTACTTCATTTTTTTATCAATATACTTTTTTAATCAATTTAAGGCATTACAAATATATTAATTTGGGGTAATCAGATTCACTGGTTCAGTACTACCGATTCAATATCTCAAAGAAAAGCATAATGAATTTCTCAAAGTTGACAATTATTTAATATTGTCAAGCTTTATTTTGCACGAGTAAAATACAGTAGGTGTGTTGAATATTCCTTCCTCAGCTGTTCCCCCAGCAAAGTCAGCTTCTGTGGAAGAAAGCAACATGAGTATGTAAAACTGATCAGGGAAAAATTAATCCTCCTAACAAATTTATCACAAGTCGAAATACTTTGAGGGGAATAAATCATTTTTACATAATCTGTAGTCATAATCTTTACTCATGATTATCAGTGTTGAACAAAATGTGTTATTACGTGCTGTTCCCCTTTTACTGCTGGGTTTCAACGCAGGGGCGATGTGCATTTTACTTTTCCCCATGGCCAAAGTGGAGTCTTGCTTCGGGAAAACACACATGGGAATATTACCTTTGTCTTGAAACGCTGCAAATGGCATTAAAGCCAGTAGGGAGAGCTAAATGATGTAGATTCTGTCATAGATGATCTGTCTCAAATATTACTACCAGGATATAGCGACAGTTTCAGCAAATATGAAAAAAAAGTTATTTTGCAAATCCTACCGACAGCAGCTTTAACTCTGCAATTTGAATTTGAATTTGAACTTAGTGTAAATTCAGGCAGGTCATTAAGTCCAGCTCGACTACAGTCAAGTACTTCAGTTTACAGCAGCAGATCTCAATGCCAGCCCAAATCAGCTGATGGCTCAGCTGATCCTCTACATTTAATTAGCAAAACTCATATTGCACACGCTACTTAAGCTGCTTTAGCCTTCCTACTGTTCCTGCTTTCACTGCAAGTCACTTTGCAACCCGCCTCAACCCCAGCACCTCATTTTCATGCTGATGTCATTGATGCATGCTCTGTTCCGTGATGGGATCTTTAACTGCTGCTCTCCCTGCCTCACATTCAATGAAGGCTCATGGTAGGATAGGGAGGTGTGCTCTCCCTACCTCATGCTTTCCACATATACACGTGGAAGGTCAGGGAGGTCATACAACTTGCCTGTGTGACCAGGCAAAAAAGATTGCTGTCGGACCTCACAGATTTTTCGATTTTTGGAAACCCAGCATTAAAAGACCCCCAGTTGGCCCCCATTATAAAAGAATGTAGTATCGATAAGCTCCAACGTTATTGGTGCGGCTAAAGGTATTGAAGAAAGATTAACGGTATTAAAGATTTGAAGAAATTAATGCATTCGTCTATGATGAATCTTCGCTCCTCCCAGTCCTGAGGAGAGATCTGTGTGTCTCTGTCGGTTGGAGTGAGCTCTCACTGCTCATCACACACACAGACCTGCTCAATGTGGCGATGAACAGGTCTGGTTGTACTTCACCAAAATCAATGGTGACAACGCTTGTTGCCACAAGTTTTAAGTAAGTTAAGGCAGTAACACAATCAATCTGTTGAAACATTTAATGAAACTGAAAATACACCCTTCTTCTGCTGGTCCAAGTCAAACACCAGCCCAAAGCCCCTTCACAGTTGCATCTTATGGGAGGATGACTGAGGAGAGGGTAAATGAGTGAAACATCGCTATGACCTGGTTCATAGTGAAATGCCTACAACCCTTTATAACAGTAGAGTCCAAGGGCTTTAGGTAACAGTCTGTGTGTATATCTTGAGTTGTGTTATTTTTTTCCTTTGACGGGCTATATGTTAGTCCCCTCACTCAACACACAACATCATGTACTTTATATTAGTAGTAGTACAGTTAAGATCTTAAAGATACCCATCCCTAGTCGGAAGAAATGCCTTGTCCATATTCTGTGACTCAGATATGATAAAACAGCCAACATTATACATTGCATTTATTGCAAAGAGTGCAGGCAAAGCAATGGCTGGGAACACTGGTTTTACTGTCAGAGCATCGATATTCTGAATTGAAACATTTAAAAAGCCCAATGTCTCTAAGAAACACAACCTGTACCGTGAAAGGTGCGTGTTCGGCCGAGCAGCCCCCCTCCCTTCAGCGTTTCAGCGAAAGGCAGCGGCAAACCGAAGCAGTGAGGATTCAGAAATGATAATAAATTCAACAATGCTTATAATATAGCCAAAGGTGCCAAATCATCCTCATGAAAAAGGACCTTTATTCTTGTTTAAAGTAATTTACATAATGTGTTGTGGTGCCAAAAGGCACAATGAAAAATGTTGGGTTCACCTAAATGATGTGCTGGTACACCAGTGCAACCGATGTAAAAAGCTCACCATGCCAACAAATTAAGATTAATTTAGGATAACAATACAATGTATTGTATTTTTTTTGCATGAGGCCCATTGTTCTGCTTCACCATACTGTCAAAATTGTGACACTTGCACAAACCATAAATACTAAATTTTTGTCTCAAAAAAAAACTAGTACCAATCAACTCTGTCCTTTGTCCACCATTTTATAGTTTTTTAGTTTTCAAATTTTTCTATTTTTTTCTCATTTTTTTCACTCAAATTATTATAGATTTAAGGGAGACTACAGCATAAATCATGATGAATCAAATAGTTTTACAAAATTAAACTTTAAAGGCCTAGACAGCATAGTGTTCCTCGTGTTGCACGAGAAACAGACAGAAAGGCCTGTGTTAACTCAGCTGTTAAAAAGTTTTGACTATTAACTACATTGTCAAAAATAGGCATAATACAGATTGACCATTGTTGTCACTAATTATTCCAATAATCTAAAAAAAAGGGATTACAAGTCACACGTGTGGGCATGTGGATGTGTGTGTGCTTGTGTTTCGAATGAGAAGGTCACATATGGCGCCAAACTCAATTCCAGATTCGAAAAGTGTTAAACTTGAATTTCTCCCTTTTACCAGTTCTGGCACTTACGACGAGTAAGACATCACAATGTGACCACAATACCACATTCTGCGTAAGAGGACCATTTACTCACTCATAATATTGACTTTGATAATGTTTTCATCTCTACATGGCAACGCCAGATCAGATGAACAGCATTTTGCACAAACTAAATACACAGCGGCTTTTTACGTGAGTGAAGGACAGAGCGTCTAATGTTGCTCCCAACTTTTTACCTCTGAATCAATAAAAGACACTCTTTCACTTCTTCCTGACATGAGAAGCATGTGTGTGCTGTTTGCTCATCAAGACGAGCACTCTTGCTCTGCTCTTAGAGGTCTATCATTTTGAGTGTTTCAAGGAAATGGACATGAAAATATACAGAAGTGACTGTAATTATATATGAAAGTTTATTTAAGTTTGATGGTAACAGAGAAATAGGATGAACAGAAATCCAGATGAGGGTGTTGCATGCGTGCTGAGCAGAGTGGGTTAAGCATGTGTAAGTGTGTGTGTGTGTGTGTAAGGGTCCATGTATGTGTGTCTGTATTTCACATTGTGGCTTGATGATGTTGTCTGAGCCAATCTGCTGCAGTGAATGGTTTGAATTTACTAGCCCACGACAGTCAAATTGTCCTAATCACTAAGTAAATAGATACTTCCCCAAGCTATCAGGGCACATACGCCGACAGAACTGCCTGAAAGGAGGAGGTGGTGGTGTAAAAGGGGAAAACTTTCACTGTTAATTGTTGTTTTCCTTCTTATTCCAACATAAAAAACACCCGGTGTAATTATTCATAAGTGCCACTTTGATTTGGACAAATTTGTTTGAAAGAGGTTTTGGGTGTTTCGCATGAGTTATCCCCTAACAGAGTTTTGGTTGTGTATGGAGGGTGCTTTCCTTGCAGTGTTTTCAGTTAAATTGAAGCTAAGAGCTGGGGGTCGGATAGAATTACACACCTTGTGCTCCTTTCTGAATGACTTGCAACTAATCTAACCCAATCTGGCTTTCTGCAAACCTTATGGTGCTATATTTCTTTACATGCATTGGGTCTTAAGATAGGATAACAACTGATGAAGATAATCCTCTCAAATTAATTAGATTTGTTGAAAATGCTTTTAGCTGAAGTTTATCCACCATCTCTTGTAAACATTTAATTAATGTTTACAGTACATTATGACCTGAAGCTTGAGTGAATTTCCATTTAAAAGCACAAACAAATTTCCACACTTATTCCAGAGGAAATTTACTGGGATAAGCATTTGCAATAGGGCAATTATACCACATTATGTCGCTTTGCAAATAGAAAGCAAGTATAATTAATCAGTCAATCAATCTTTCAGGGTGACCTTTAAGAGTTTTACCTGAAGACACTATGCTGTTAAACATACAACACTGTGTATTATGTAATTTTCAGCATCCACACTCTGACTCTGATTGTTCACAAAATGTACCAACATGAATACTGTGTATTGTGTCTGAAATCAAGGTAAAGACCAGTCTGCATATCATTGACCAGTGATTTGAACATAGTATATCTCAGGCCAAGTCGGCAACGTTACACCAGAGTGTAGAGTGTCTGTCATGCCTGGTTTACTCTGGACTCATGTCTGGAACAGGAGAAGTGAGGATACTGTGACATACCGAGGACTGAAAAACTGGAGCACTTCTCACATGGTGTTAGAGGGGAAATTGCAAAATATGCAACAGTTGAGAAAAATTTTATCATTTCTCTTTTTGAAAATTGAAAAGGAAGACTTAGGGCATTGGAGAATTGGAGGTTATACTTTTGTGTAATGGACAAAACTTCATTATAATGTGACAGTTGAAGGACATATACAGTATACGTTTAAAAAATTATTATTGTTGTGATGTTCATATATTACTGTAGAATTGAACTGTGACTCTGGTAAACATCCCATCAGAATATGTAAGCACAGCATTCAAACCTATCCTTACAATGTGTTACACTGTTTTTGGCTTCTTATACTGTACATGATGATTAGGGGAAAAAATCCATACAAGATTGTCTAGACACTAATGTATCAGATGTCCACATAACATTGGCTTATAGGCGCTTCCAGTCTTCTTAATGTACGTAAACAGCAGCCTTGAGCTTTACAGTCTAACATTAACGACCACACCAAATACCACAGCCAGTGTTTAAACTGTAACCTGTAAATGAGGCAGCCCAGTGTGTCTGTGTGTAACATTAAGAACTTTACTAATAGCTTTTAAGCAGTTTGTAAGAGACACAGATTTTACTGCATGTGTAAGCATACGTTGTGTGTGTGTGTGTGTGTGTGTGTGTGTGTGTGTGTGTGTGTGTGTGTGTGTGTGTGTGTGTGTGTTTATGGGCTAATTAGTTACACCATAATGAGTTTTGTGGCATTCCCACAGCGCAGCATATCAAGTTACAGCTCATATGCATAATTAGGGAAAATAAACACTCAGGGCTACAGTTAGCTGTTATGAATCTTTCAACACTCTCACTGTTTTTCCCCTCTTTCTTAACTCCCTCCTGTCTCCTTTCATCTCTCCTGTTCTGTCTATCACGCACAGCAACACATTGTCTTTCTGTCCTTCCAGTTTTCTTGTGGTTAAAAAATGCAGCTCAGCATCATCTTTGGACATAGCGTTGAGTTGACTTACACATCTTTGAGAGCCTCCTGTGGCCTCTGAACTTAAAAAAAAACACAACTAAGGGACTATCATATGTTTGTGACAGAAGTACAAAAAAAGTATATGAATCATAAATCCAGCAGTGTTTCTGTGCAAATTAGTACATTTGAGACAAAAAAATCTGGGATGAAAAATACACCTTTTCCTTATTTTATATTCTGTCAGCTCTTCTTGAATGGGTGTCACTTAATTCCCCCTGAAATTTTTTCTTCATATTGGAGCTCCAGAGCAGACACATGATGTCAATTCCCCTATTTATTATGTTTATTTTGCTCTCTCACTTCATAACATACTGGAAATGTCAGCCACATTTTCTTGCTATGTGTCTTTTGGCTGGACATAAAAAGACACGACAGCAAGGAGTCTATTTTTCCTGTGTGCATGTGTGTGCGTGTATAACTGACAGATTCTTCTTAACACTTTATGCTGACATTGACATTAGCCATTTAGATCTGTGTGTATTTGTGTTTCTCCAGAATCCTAAACCATGCTCACTTGGCTGAAGTTAACACACGTGTGTGTGTGTGTGTGTGTGTGTGAAAATATTTACTCTCTCTAATAATCTCTGATGAGAAATTAATGAGTTGTGTCACTGACTTTTCTTTGACACAGTCAATTTATTTTTCCAGGTTTGTCCATATTTTATAACTGGCTTTTGCTCAAAAGATAAAATCAAATATCAGAGCATGCGAAAGCTATCCTCCACCTCCTTGTGTCCACTCCTAAGAGTTATGTTTACAAGGTTCATTTTAAAATTGTTGTGACCTACATGTGTTCATAGGGTAGGTTTTACCTTGTGACCATCTCAGTTACCGAAAAAGATTCACTATAGGGGAAGAAATTAGTTCCAGAGAGAAGGGGTTAGGAGCAGGAAAGTAAAGAAAGGGAAACTGTGAGGTAAGACAGGAAGAGAGAAATAAAATGGTAAGGAGGGAAGTAAGAGGAAGGACCAGATGTCTGACTGTGACTATAGTGTAGGTGTGATCACATCTGATATGGCTCTGTATTAAGTACAGAGACAATAGTCCCCTTTGATATACAGATGCATACACATTTTTATTTGTCAATGGTATTGAGGATGCTTGTGTGAGGCATGCAGACTTGCAGATCTGAGTGGACAGTGAGCAGATTTTGCGACTGTGCTGAACAACTGACTTGTTGGTAATCAGCCTACCGTTAAATGTGTAGGGATTTATATGCATGTGCTGTCAAAAACTGGAGATATATACTCTAGTAGCCGTGTCAGAAGGGAGGGGATTAGTTGTGCAATATGCCACTAAATGGTCTAAGGTTAATATTGTTCTTTGTAAGACAACACTGGGTACTAGATTTAAGATAACTACTCTCTTTAATTTGTTGATTTAAGTTCTGTAAACTTCATGTGTTATACTAGATTTAAGAAAAAAAACATTTTAAATATCTCCAAAGATAAACTTAAATTAATCACAGATGATATCATTGAAATAATCAACATGCAACTTATCACAATATCTTATGAAAATACGTCTTCATCCCATCAAAACTTATTTGCAACTATATGATATGTTGTCAGCACAGCCTATTTGGATTAGTCCATCACAGAGAATGAATTGGATCTTAAGTAGTTAATTAGAGCCTAGGTCATATAAACACTGCCCGATTTAATGGATTCATCAAATTCACCAGGGACAGATACACTAAACTCTACAAACACACGCATGCACACTTTACCACAGACATACAAACACATAAGCACCTTTAATAGCGGCACAAGTATAGTGATAACTTATTTCCACTGATAATTGCTTGGGTTAAAGAAAGAAAGAAAGAAAGAAAGAAAGAACTCATTGCTGAGCCCATTTTGTTGAACAGCTGCATTTCTTCATGGCTCAGACTCAGCACATTTCCATCAACCATCTCTGCCAGACCACAACACGCACAAGCACGCACGTATGCACACTGTGTGTGTGTGCATTAGCTGTGTAGATTAATGAAAATGTCTTGCTAACCAGGAAGAGAATACCTAGCAATGTGAAATTGCTTGCAGACTGCTCTGTGTGGGTGTGGGTGTGTGCGTAGATCTGTGTCAGAGGCGCGAACAGCATGTTTCATCTCAAACCTTGTTTCTCAATACTTCTTCTATTACCTCTCTCTCTCTCTCTCTCTCTCTTTCCTTGTACCTCCCTTCATGCTCCCTTGCTGGCCATTCATTTACACTTGTCATGAGGTAGCCATTAAGCCCCAAAAGCCTGTGCAGAAATTTTATTACAAAACCATTTGTATCCATGAAAGAAAAATAAATCCAACGTTCCCTGCAACTGCATTAGGGCGGCAGTTTGGAGATTTGTTTAGGTTGATAACACTCACGGCCCATGAGCTACTCAAACACTGATGTGACTGTTAAAGTACTATTCTTTCTTAGACGCCATACAAGGGCCCTTGTCTGAATGTTGAACAGCTGGCTGAAACATAAAGTCATATTTCATTTGGTAAATGATGAATTTAGATAGTGGTTTCCAGTCTTTTCGACCACTCAGAGTGTAATGGTAAATGGACTGTATTGATATAATTTATATATTTACTTTTATTAGGAGAACAAGACATTTAATTAAGAGGGCTTATTATACAATATAAGTTTATATGTATGTGAAAGAAAGA